>NW_022990548.1:0-187521 GCF_902827175.1 Gymnodraco acuticeps
GACTAGGGATGGGACAAGAGATGGGACTATGGCAGCTGGGGCCAGAGCTGGGTCTGGAACCATGGCCGCTGGGGCCAGAACTGGGTCTGGAACCATGGCCGCTGGGGCCGGAATTGAAGCCAGAATCATGGCTGTAAGGTCCGGTTCTGGAGCCGGAAACATGGCTGTAAGGTCCGGTTCTGAAGCCGGAAACATGGATGCCGGTGCTGGAATCCTGGCCTTGCGTTTCCTTCCATGCTGCCTTGAAGCCTTGTGGAGGCTCAGAGGTCCTCCAAAAGCCACGAGACCCACCCAGCGAAAGGGTCCTTGAAAGGAGCCTTGTTGGGAACTGTGGCCGGCAGGGGGCTAGCATGCCAGGGGCTAGCAGGCCGGGAAACAGGTTTGACCTCAAAGCTACCGAAAAAGTTCTCCACCCACTCGGGAAGTAACTCCTTTAACCAGGACCTTGAGGTTACTTCTTGGCGTGCCGTTGAGATAATTGACTGCCTCTCTTCACTACTGGAGGCATATCAACAGTCGTTCTTAAAGCACATTAGGTTGTACGTCACCTCGTACAGGCTGTCTGCTGGGTCCATCTTTTGGTTGGTTCGTTCTGTTACGCTAGAGTGAAGCAGGCAGGACCCAAATGCAGAAAAAACTGATAACACCTTTATTTCAAGGATATGAATAAAACTCGGACAAAACAGAACACTCCCCGGTGAACTCAGTCACCAACAAAAGACGAACCAACACTGAACACAGGAAGAGCCAAGACTAAATACAGGGAGGGGTAATCACAAGACGAGAAACAGCCGGGCAGGGGAGGAGAAACACAAGGGCCACAGGTGAACACAATCAGACAACTAGACACACCAGGGAAACTAAGGACAGGAGGAAAAACACAGGGAAATTGACCAGACAATATACACGGAGGAAAACACGACAGGGAGAACAGCAAAACACCCAAAACAAGACGTACAAAACGTGACATAACACAATAATCGTAACAGAATTAGGTCTGGTTTGGGTTTTTTACATCAATTTAGATTCAGCAGAACTATTTCCTCTAAAAAATGTATTGAATGAAAGTTGTTTAGTGAACTAGTATTGTGTAGTATAGATTACATAAAAAAACATGTCAACTATAATATAATCATACTGTTGGATTAGTGTCCGGTCCGGATGACATACTGTCAAGTGATGCAGCTGCATTACTTGACAATGCCCAACATAATTGATTTTACTGTCAATATATGTTTGATGTATGCACAAATTGCACCTTCTCCTATTTGGGTCACAGAACAACTGATTAATCTCTGTTAAAATGGCAGTGTGTTAGAAAATGGTGAGTTAAACATTAGTATTGTGTTTTATATTTCATAAGGTAAGAAACAATATTCCGATTGGCTAGACTACTTAAGTAAAAAGTATGCACTTAAGCAAAAGTATGTCCTAGTAAAATGAACAAGTATTTATATGTGCAATGTTAAAATGGAATGAATGACATGAGTGCATTGTCATGAACAAACCCAACCATCCTTACTCATTATGAAATGACCAAAAATAATGCATGTAGGCCTACTTGAGTAAACGAACTGACAGGGGGTGGGGCTTCGGCTCTGTATTTAGGACCCCTCCACAGCTTCAAATACTGTGACGTCAGCGCAGTCTGCTGCTATCAGCGGGTCAAAGAAAGATGGCGGCGGAGGAGAGCAGGTTGAAGCAGCCGAATCCCAAAAACAGCATCTTCAAAGAAGGTAAATTCATATCGACAGTTAAAAAAAAATGATGATAGCGACGGGATAGATGACAGCAAACGTGGTCAATAAAGCCGTGTGTTTTTGTACACGGTTATGAAATGACACTGCAGGTTCGCCTCGTCGAATAATCGCATCTCATCCCGCTGGAATTAACGCGTTTTTATTGTTAAAATGTCACTCAAAACATGGCACTCCCACTATTAACAGTGACCATGAAGAGTGCCTGGAGCGACTCCGACTCATTCCCGCTATGCACTTGTGTATTACCGTGAAAAAGCCTGTTTTGTTAAGCCGTCCGGCTGTCCTCACCTTCACCTGAATGTGTTTGTTGTTAGCGGACAAGCTAACATAGCTGCTAGCCTATTCGAGCCACTTCTTCATTGTTCTGATGTTAACATGGTTGTTACTAATAACGGTTGGTTAACGGCTGTTAGCTTCGGTTAACTACCCTAGTTACAGAGGTGGGAAGTACCTAAGGACATTTACTCGAGTACTGTGCTTAAGTGCAATTTTAAGATGCTTGGACATTTCCACGTTGTGCTTTTACTCCACTACATTTATTTAATACCTTTTTTAGTAACCTTGCAGATGTGGATGAATGATGTGAAATATAATCAACTCTTAAATCAGACTTTAGTTCCACCTGGAGTAAATCCACAAGCTACCCTGCAGTATACAAAGACATTCAAACTAGCTGCACCTTTACCAGCTTTGATAACGCTTTAATGCATCAATACTTATACAACATATCATATATATTATTCTGAAATTGACCAATCTGCACCATGACTACTTTAAGTATATTTTGATGTATGCACTTGTACTTTTATTTGACTAACATTTAGATTGCTGGACCTTTACTTGTAACAGAGTATTCCTACACTCTGGTTCTTCTACTTTTACTTGAGATCAAGATCTGAGTACTTCTTCCACCCCTGAGCTCCTGTTCCCTCCTGTAGCTGATTAGAGTTGCCATGTTATCTGGGATAGGATAGTGCACTTTGCAAGGGCATAAGGGGGTGGTTTAACACAACAGGCTATGAGCTTCTCCTGCAGTCAACTTTACACTGAATTATGTTTATAAATCCACCAGGTAATCCACTTTCCTCTCCTTTTTGGCAAGGATTAATAATGCTAGCCTTTTCCCTCTCCATATTATTCAATAGCAGTGGTGGAAAGTAACTAAGTGCATTTACTCAAGTACTGTTCTTAAGTACACATTTGAGGTACTTTACTCTACTCTAGTATTTTAGTTTTTTACTTCTTCTCTACTACATTTTGGAAGCAAATACTGTTCTCTTAATCCACTACATTTATTTTACAGATGTATGTACTAGTTACTTGGATACATTCAGATCTTGACTAACGATAATAAGGAAAAACTATGATTTTAAAACTTTTTGTTGCATAGATTATACCATCCGACATTATATTTGAGTAACTAAAACGAATGATTTGGAAGCTATTTTGCTAATAAGATTCTTGTTCAAAAACATTCTCACAGATCCAGCTTCTTAAACGTGAAGATATTTGTTATTTGTTATTAATCAGACTTAAATACTTTTACTTAAGTACCATTCTCGATGCCGTAATTGTACTTGTGTGGTATTAGTGCTTCTACTAAAGTTAAGAATTTGTTCAAGATTGTGGTTTCTCTCTGAAATGAAACGCCTAGCTTGCTGTTTTTCTTATCAGTCCTTAGTCCACTGTCAAGTTTGAACTGTATTACAGAGTTAATATTTGACTGACTGTGTCCCAAAAGCTGTTTATCAAATGTAGATTAACTTCACAATGTATTTATATCATTGGATACACAGAGCGTGTGTCGCCTGTTTCTTTAACTGCAAAAACTGTTGACCTCGTGTGTGGAGAACGGCACACTGTGTGCTAAGACCCAAGTGGGGCAAACATTGAGCCATCTACCATGTGATGTGTATACACAGTTGCACTGGTGGGGTTATCCTCTTATTCCACATTCCCTTTTTGAGCTAAGCCTTCGCTTTCCCAAACTGCACAATGAAATACTTGAGGCTTAAGATTTGTTATTGTAGACCTCTGACAAGGAGATTGCCTTTTCAATGAAGTAGGTTGCCTTTAAACTAGCAGCAGTTAACGGTGTTTTCTTACACAAATATAGCTAGCAATGGGACTGGATGTCAGATACAGTTTAGGGGTGACCTGACAACTTTTATTCAGTCAGAAGAGTCAGTTATGTGTCTGAAACTATTCTTGGATAGTTTTGCCTAGGTGAAAGATGTGCTTAGAGTGAGCTTTAACATGTAATCATTTAGTTATGTATACCCTACATACTACTTATGACTGAATCGTGTGTGTGTAACAAAACCCCCCAGGGCAGTAAGTCAACACAGTGCATGCCAGGTATGCTGTCTGTTATGAATGCAGCCAGACCTGTCTGTATTCTGAACACTCCGACACTTTAATGACAGACATTTCCTCATAACTGTCTGACCACGTTCCTCTGCTGAGCTGACAGGGCTGTAACAATGATCATAGGAGACATAATCTGCTATGAGGAAGTTTCAAATGACGAAATGACCCGTCTGATAAGCGGAAACATATGAATATTCATTCCTGTGGGGTGTTGTAATGCAAGAGGTCTCTTAAGGAGGCAGGAGGTCGAAGGTGAGCAGATGATCCATCCAATTTAAGTTGCTAAGTGATTTGCTCCTGTCAATGTTCACACTGGAGCTGCCACAACTATCAGGTCAGTTGATTGGCAGAAAAATAGTCGGCAACTAATTAATTTGTAAAGTAATTTCCCTTTTTTTTTTTACTGAATATCTTTGGGTTTTGGAAAGATGCAACAAGACATCTTGAACTTCGAGTAAACTGTAAAGCACACATTTCAAATTGGTCATCCAAAGCGATGAATTCAGCTCTCTTGGCTGTTATTTGTTTGCCCTTTTCACTGCTCTGGGGCCGTTTCTCTTTCCTTTTTGAAAGTGTCGGTTGTTTCAGTGCCGTTACCCGAGTGGTCGCTGTGTACTCGTCGTGTTGTTTGTTTCTCAGGTGGCGTATAAGATTGGTCGTGTTGAACGTAGCTCTGTTCTTTCCACCACGAGGAACCTCCTTCTTGCAAACATTGCATCTGGCTGTTACACTGCCTTCGCTTTCAATTTTATAATACTTCCAAACTCCTGACATTTTCTCTGTCCCGAGTCACCAGCTGAACGTAGCCTCTCATTAGCTTGCTGCTACTATTAGACACTGCGCCCACTCTGTTGCCAGCTTTGAGAGAAATAAGCAACCAGGTCTGAAAACAAGCCCAACAGAAGCAACACATACATGATGTTGTGTAACTTTAAACCAAAACTAAGGCCTCAGGATGACTTTAAGATGTGAACATGGTCATTTTTGTTTTGTAACATTAAAGGTGGGTAGGTAATTTTGGAGAAACCAGCTCGAGTGCGCTAGAATTGAAAAAATCTGCCACTTCCTCACAGAGCCCCTCCTCCAACACACACGAACGCTTAAAACAAATATTTTATAAAAAAAATCCCGATCCCCGATTTTTTTTCTTCCCGATTCCGATCTTTT
The DNA here is from genome assembly GCF_902827175.1 of Gymnodraco acuticeps. NCBI lineage: Eukaryota > Metazoa > Chordata > Actinopteri > Perciformes > Bathydraconidae > Gymnodraco > Gymnodraco acuticeps. The sequence continues at coordinate 5,298 of NW_022990548.1, forward strand.
GAAAATCACGTGATCGGGGATCGGAGCCGATCACGTGATTTTCAAAAGATCGGAATCGGGAAGAAAAAAAATCGGGGATCGGGACATCTCTAAAAAAAAAAAGTAATCTTTGAATTCATCGCTGTTCAAGGCTTGGTCTTCTAATTTAATAGTTTCACCTGACCAACTGTCCAACCAATATTCCGTTCAATAAAGAAACCAGAGACAATGTCCACATCCTTGCACAGGAGAAGTTAGAACAAGATCACATTTGTCATTGATGGATAACTTTCTTGTTTCAGCTTCACACTCTAGAGAAGTATGTCCCCCTCAGGCAGCTCATGTCCTGTACCGAGAGAACAGCAGGAGACAGAGTTTACCGGAGCACTGGTCTTTAAAGCACACATCGTTCTCAGTAAAAACATCCCAAAACTGTTTTTATGTCGACCTGCGAACTGGTTACGTCTTCCCCGGGATGATGTAACCGTGCATGTTACCCAGCGAGCTGTCTGCTGGATGTGTCGGAGGCGGATCATCATCGTGGTTGTTGTGTTGCTGCCTGCAGAGCGCTCACATGGCCCAACAGCTCCACCCCGACCTGAATGAAGGCTCCTCTTCCCATGAGGCCGCAGGCTGCTCAGTTAGCTGTGTAATCACAAGACAGTGTCTCAATAAGAGCTGCCGCTGAATCACAAGGTCAACAGACATTTCTCAGCATTGAACACTTTGCATATAGGAACTCAAAGTGATATCGACTCGTCATTTGCAAATTAAAGCTTTAATATCGTCACCATCCAATAATGAATATTTCCTCCGATCTGACACCCCAATAAGATGATGCCTTTGAGCACTTGACCTGACGTCTCCGATGGCAAAGACGCTTTCTGCAACGATTGCTCGGCGTCATTTGAGGACGAGACAAATTGCGTTTCCTCACCATACAGATTTCACTACAGAGATGACATTGTTTTGCAACTTGTGAAATGGGTCTTATTCCCCTGGTCGGGCCTATTTTAAGCAGCGACACTGTGACCGCACCATCCAGGCTTTTGAAAGTAGGGTGAATATTTCACTTTGTTAGAACATTTTGCTGAACAATAAATATGGCATCTTTTTTACGTTTAACCTTCGTTGAAGTGGCCTTATTATTTTGAGCTGTGCACATTTTGGAAAGCATTGTGTTTTGTCTCCCAGTGGGCCATCTTGACAACAATATGCATAGCATTATGCTAATGTGGTTGGTGTCATTTAAATGCCACTACAGTATTTGAAATATGTCCGGGTGTTGGCAAGTACACAGTGTCATACATCCTTGGTTACAGTATTTACACACCGTTACTTGCTTCATCTGATTTTACAGGAAGAGATGACGAGATGCTCAATTCTGATATTCGTTTGTTTGGCAAAAAGCATCCAAATGAGTCACTATGTCTCCTGTCTTCGCCAGATGGCTGTAGATCAGTGAAGTGTAAACGCTGCCATACAAGGAGAGCTGAAGGCTTTACTAGTCCCAGGTTGAGACAACACTGACTGATGGCTCTGTGTGTACTGTAAACCTATAATGGCCTTCCTCTTGGCTGAGCTCCTGTGAAGCTGCACAAACTAGGAGGTAGGGGGGAGAGTTTTTCCTTCTCGAAGCCGCTGTCGCTTCAGAGTTTATTGATTCCTGTGAGGAAACTCGGCCATCGTGGCTGTAGTCAGACAGCAGATGGGAGAGAACATAACATCTATTCTAAAGCGCCACCACTTTCTTTAGTGTTCAGTTTTAAGCTGATGACACAATCCAGGTGTCAATGACATGTGTTTCTTTCGGTTCTCACAGATGTGGTGTTTTTCCAGATTGGAAAAAACCCATAAACAATGAATGCCCAAAGCTCGGCTGGAGGAACTTGCATTTCATCATCCCCGTTGAGACGGGTTAGTTGTGATTCTTGTAGTCCGTCAGACATTAAACACTGCTTTCCCTCTCAGGTGACCGCGGTTTTAAATCTGACACGTCCCCGATGAGGTGTGAGGAGGAGGAGGACGCCGACCTGCTGGAGGAGGTTGAGCCGGACGTAGCCAGGCCGGTGCAGATCGTGGTGGCGGACGAGGAGGAGCACTCGTTCTTGCTGCAGGAGGAGGCACTGGAGCGGCTGCTGCTGAAGGAGGAGGTGCAGGACCTCAACGTGGTCGTGGTCTCCGTGGCCGGAGCGTTCCGCAAGGGGAAGTCCTTCCTGCTGGACTTCATGCTGCGCTACATGTACACACAGGTACACTGTCCACTGAACTCTGCTGAAACGTGTCTCTGCAGAGGCTGATCGGCTGTCTCAATATATTTATAAATGGGGCCCTATTATTTTTATTTTGTACCGTTTTACTATGACATCGAAAAAGCATAATTTATAAATATTTTTTTAAGTAAGATTTGAAATCCACCCCTTACTGTATTTATATGTACATTACTTGGCACATCACAGCTTTTTGCAGTAGCTAAACTGCATGTTGTGCACTGACTTTAACTTGAATCTAATCTTAGTGGCATGATGTCATTTAAGTCGTATAAAGTTTATTCCACATTAACAGCAGTTTGACAAAACTTTCATTGAAGTGCTATCAGCGTTTCCGCCAGGTGGGCGTCTTGCCGTCATTTGACGCCCTTATTCAGCTCGGAACTCGAGCCGAGGGCGTCCAAAAACATAAATAATTCAAGAGAAGATCGAGAGTTTTTATCGCTTGAAATGACGACAAGGACATCCCTCTGTTGGAGGGGCAAAGGAGTCTGGTGGGATTATTTTCACCGGGAAAAAAAAAGCGGCGAAACAGAGGCTCCGTGGTAAACTGTGGTAACATGAAGAGCCGTTTAGGAGCCGGAATTCCCATCACTAATACGTAAAGAGATAGTATCTATAAGGGACGGCTCAAGTCACGTGACGTCACACAACCCCCTCCCCCCCGGAGTGGAGGCCCTCTCAGCCCTGGTCTGGTGGAAACTATGGCATGTGGTGCAGAGCGTTGGTGTTCGGATCACAGGTTCAAACCCCACTGCAGTCAGCATGTCGTTGTCTCCCTGAAGACACTTCACCCCAAATTGCTCCTGTGGGGATTGTCCACTGTATTGAGTATGTAAGTCGCTTTGGATAAAAGCGTCTAACGTGTAATGTAATGACTTCATAGCCGTCATTGAGCCGGTGTAGCAACATATGAAACATCATGCCTACTGAGCAAAGTACAGTTCAAATCTCTTGAAACATATATCTTTTTTAATACTATATTTAGAGGTTGTAACTTTAAAAGAAAAGTAATGCTGCCAGACGATTATGTCGTCTGAATTTTTTTGGGACGGTAAAGAGATGGACGTCCAAGTCTGAGATGAAAGTTTCTCAGCGACCGTAATTTCCAAGTGCAGCGCAATCTGTGTGACGTATGGCAGCATAAAAGTCTCTGCAGCGCATTAAACATTGCCAGGTCGTTTTTCTAAATATCTGTGGAATTCAGAGCTACTCAAAAATTGCGATCCAAAAGTTATATAACATAAGGCAAAACTTATTTGTAGTACTTGTGATCCTTCAGCAGAGCCGTCACATTTAGGGGATTTAACGGTTTTTGTATTGAGTGATGCCTTCAACTTCTGAAATGACCTGTAGCGTTACTGTGGAAACGATCCCCACCTCGAGGTGCTAGTGTATATACTTCTCCCAAACATTTGTCTGGTTTCTTTAGTGCTTTATAGAATCGGAAAGGTCTAAAAGGTTGCATTTATTATTTGACAGACTGATACCACTGTGTTGTTTGTCTGCAGTGTTTCAGGTACTACAAAAACATAGCATTATCTTGTTTTCAATGTTAATTATACTTATTTGCCAAATTTTAGATTTTAATTGGAAGTGGTAGAAGTGTGTCACTGCAAAATTACACTGGATAACAGTATTCATTCTCCCACTGGTACTCCTTTGATTGAAACAAACATCAGTTAACTTCCTTTAAACGGACCTATCATGCAAAATGCACTTTGTGATGTCTTTTATACATAAATGTGTCCCGGTGTGTCGAAACTCACGCAGCGTCAGAAAATAAAACCCTCTCTCTTTTCCTCCGTACCCACATCTTTTAAAAACGGGGGTACAACGAGCGGATACAGATTTGCTGCCGATATGAAGTAATTTTGGATGGTGGACCCACAGAGTTGCTATCAGAAACAATGCCTGACGTGTTTTGAACGTAATATGGTCTTTGTTTAGCAAGCCTCGCTAACACTCAGAGCTAACCTGTACTGGAGAGCACGTGTGTTTTTAAAAAGCAGGAAATAAAAAAAAGGAACTCACCTTGTGATAAACCTGCAAGAGAAAAAGCATTTGAGCTCCATACTGTTTCAGAAATAATCCTTGACGTGGTTTAGACAGGATGGCGTTTATCACAGCGGAATTTAACTTCATCTCCGGTAGAATTCTGATCAGGCATTAGCTCCGCTCCTTTTTTCCATTTTTTTTTTCAAGCTAAGGACCCAAGATCCGCGTTTCTCTAAACAGGGCTGGAATAGAGGGGTATGACGGATGTCTAAAATGCATGATCTGTTTGTATTTTGAGAAACAAATCATAGACATGTGTGTGTCTATCTATATATATCTATATCTCTGAGACCCATAATATATGCCTACAAATAGCATGATAGGTGACCTTGAAGCTATTTAAAAGCCTGCAGCAGGAATCCACTCCCTTTACATGTTTCAGTTTGAAAGTGTGACCGGGTTCAAAGGAAACTGAGAGTACCTTTTGATTTGTGACTCGACCGTTGGCCGGGTTAATCTACGGTAAGCAGTGAGGAACATTCTGGAGGGTTTCACGATGCTGTAAAGAGGATTTTAGGGTCGACACAATGCCGGCTCTGTGGCTGGGCCCCTGCAGAGCTCGCTGCTGCTTATTCCACACATGAAAGCCATCTTTATGCTTTGAATAAGCCCTGCACGCACGTCGGGTTATAGTAGGGCTGCTGTTCACACACTTCCTGCACAGGACTCAAAGAGGGAGTCTAGCAAATGGGTTTGGATCATACAGAAGCTTTTTCATGTTTAAGCTGAGAATGTATACCACGAGGCGTTGAATTCAGCGTCACTGATTGAAGTATCTTGGTGTGAATTGGCTGTAATGTTACTGAACTAAAATAACCGTTTATCTTTTTAAAGAAATGTTACATCAATGTAAGCTCATCTAAAAACAATAAGAATTATCTTTGTCATAACAACTGATCTTACTAGCTGATGCATTTTCAGCACACCACTCTTTAACATAGAGGATTTTAAGCAGCTCTGGTTTCAAACTGTTTCCTGTGGGTATAAACAAGTTGTGTCTCTCACCACAACAAAGTGTTCATCTATCAAATGAGGTCAATAACACACTTTCCTCATGTGACTTTTGGCAAGAATGTGTATAATATCAAAGTGGAGCAGGATCACTGATGTCCTCTTGTCTCTGTGCAGTCGGAGTCGTGGGTCGGCACCGAGGAGGAGCCTCTGACCGGTTTCTCCTGGCGGGGGGGCTGCGAGCGGGAGACCACCGGCATCCTGGCCTGGAGCGAGGTGTTCGTGGTGAAGAAACCAGACGGCTGCAAGGTCAGTCAGTCGGCAGGCAGACAACCAGCCAGCATCTTCTTGACTTTTTTAAATCAGGGGTGTCCAAACTTTTTTCACCGAGGGCCACATACAGACAAATATACGAAGGGCTGGGCCGCTCACTAGAGGAGAGGTATTTTGCCTCATATGTTCAATCAAATGTAAGTAAATTAAGCTTGATACTTGGAAATGCTGTTAGAAACACAACAGCCTTCATCACAGCTCTCTATAGGGTTTCATTTATTTAGTTTGCAGCTCATGCCTTAAAACAGAAGCTTCAGATTGCTTGTAAAATATGTTATGAAAAAAAGTGATTGGGCTTTTATATCAACTAAGATTAGTTTGAATATGTTTCCAACCTTAATTGAATTTATTTGAAAAAGTGGGCACACATTAATACTGCGATGTATATTTAATTAGTACAATACATGAAAAGCACAAGTTTAATTTGAGGGCCATATTTCATTTGAATTAGCTGAGTTTCAAAATGGGCCGCATTTTGCCCCCCGGGCCATAGTTTGGACACCCCTGCTTTAAATCCTCCTATTAAAAACGTTTGCTTCAGTGTTGTGTGCTTTCATCCCAACTAATTTGTGTGTTGTTGCAGGTCGCAGTTTTACTAATCGACACACAGGGGGCGTTTGACAGCCAGTCCACCATCAAAGACTGTGCCACACTGTTCGCGCTCAGCACCATGACCAGCTCTGTGATGGTCAGCCGGATTTCATTGCTCCAACTATTTTTTTTGTTTTGTATTTGTAAAGTAATTGGTGTGATCGCATCAGCTGACTAACCGGTTGAGGTGTTTGTTTTTAGGTGTACAACCTGTCCCAGAATGTCCAGGAGGACGACCTCCAGCACCTCCAGGTCAGTGATCAGCCTGCACACAGTTTCACAAAAGACAAATATTACATTTTAAAGATGAAACATTTCAGAGCACCTTTTTTGGGGGGTTTTTCTGAGTGATTGAGACAAACCGCTTTCCTTGTGTTTGATCTGCAGACACTTCGGTCAATTTGCACCATTTGACCATTGTGATAACAAAGCAACGAACCCCCAAAATGCTTCCTAGTCAAATTAGCTACCTAGGATGGGTGAAATGCGGCGTCTACATTTTACGGAGTGTGCATTGCCGGTACATGTGTTTCTTTAAAAATAAGTCAAGCGTAACCTACGGCTGCTCAATTAATCGCAATTACGATTTTGGCTTGCAACGATTATGAAAACAACATAATCGAAATAAAACGAATATTTTTATTTTTTTAAATGTTGTATTTGTTTTTCAGTTGAATTATACTTAAAGTTCAGGGTAATAAACTGTTAAAAACATACTGTTCAAATATTTCTTTTCAATAAATGGATGTTTTCAAAGTAAATGGATAATCGTGATATCAATTATTGACCCAAATTATGATTTTTGCCCTAATGGAGCAGCCCTAGCAGAACCCTCCATTAACCATTGGTTACGTTGGTTTTAATCCGTCAGATTTACAGCAGCATTTCTATTGAAGCTCTTCATTCTTGTGAGTGAGGAGCTCCCTATCAGGCGCTCTGTGGTGCGTTCAGGTCACGAATCACTGTGAACTAAACCCAGGCGCCTTATGAGGCGGAAAGCAGCTCCAACTGAGCGTCTCTCACAGCGGAAACTATCTTCCATCTTTGGTGCCGACACAGATCAGCTGTCAATCAAACTGTAAAGATGGGTGTTTTTAATTGTTCTATTATTGCAATTAAGTTTGAATAATGCCCACATGGTCCTGCACACCTCTTCATTAAATGTAATCAGCTGAAATGAGGCAACCAACCTCAATCAATTCACACACAAAATCTCCTGCTGCAGCAGAAAAATATTATTTTAATGGGGTCCTTTAGAGAGGCGAATGGGAAAGCTTTCATGGACCGGATAATCAGATATGCACTCATTTGTTCCAACACTAATTGAGCCTAATGACTGTGTTGTGATGTCTTCTCTCCTCAGCTCTTCACTGAGTACGGGCGGCTGGCCATGGAGGAAGTTTATGAGAAACCATTTCAGGTGTGATCTGCTAACCACCCTTACTGTCTTCACAATTATATGTAGTTCGATTTTTTTTTAGAGACTTTGTTTACAGTCTAAGATATAAACAACATTTTGACTAAATCATCGAACGACTAAATGAGACTTTTGTAATGACTGGAATTCCACTCAGTTTAAAAAAAACGTTGCTTTAGCTTTATTATTGATAGTTAAAAAGATCCTTTAACCTGTTAAGCGGGGGCATGGGGCTTTTTTTCACGAAACTGTGTCTGAGGGCTTCTTAACATTTATGAAACTATTAATGTGTCATACCCACTTAACGGGAAGAGACTCGGCTAACTGACGATACGAACCATTTTTACCGAAACAAAACACAAGTCTCACAAGAAGCGACTAAATGAGCCCTGAGCGAAAAAATGCTATAGCACAGAACTCACAGTTTAAATACCCTTATTACTTATCGTATCTGCAAAAACAAGATGGCGATTAACAAGCTGAGATTCCACAGATTCCAGAAGTATTAGTATCATCACTGAGCGATCCGAAGGGGAAGCGAAAGCAGACATCACAACACGTAGCTTCACGGAGGAAACACAGAGATATTCTTACCTTAGCTGTTCTGATCAAAAGTTGTGTTCAATGGCATAAAAACAATAAAAACGCTGCTGAAGGTTAATCCATAGGTTAATCCAATGTGCCTGTGTCACTTTGAAATGATTACTGATAATCCATCTTCATATTTACTAGTTTGAGCCTAGGTTTCAGTTTTCAGAGCATAACATTGCTTTCGACTGCGTGCGCATAGCTCTCACTTGTCAATGTAACGTGTGTGTATGTGGAACTTCCCCTTCGATTCTATTGGCTCTAACAGTTAAAAAGAGGTGTCAATCACCAAAATCGACCAATGGGTTCCAGAGAAACGGCAAATACACCCATTTCCACCCAAATGACCCCAGAAGTGGGTTTTTTTGTGCTAAACCTCTCTAAAAACGTCAAATGTCACTTGTTTTGCATCAATCTTGATACAGGGTACTTATTGTTATAGTTTGGATTCCTAAAGCTTTTAGTCTACCATCCCATCATTCAAGGGTGGTTTTCACTTTAAGTAATGTTTTGTTTTTTAGGACGGACACTATAATTTACGTTTTTTTACTATGTTCAATCTGAATTTACTTTACAATAAAACAATTATATTTTGATTCTGACTCTTCTACATCCAACTCACAGGTGTATCATTGCTTTGAGAAAAAAGATTATGAATTTTCCCCTTTTTAGAAGTGAAGATATGGTCCTTTGTTCTGGGAATGTCATTTTGGGGCTTAACAGGTTAACTTGTCGCACAGAGGGGGAGTTTTAGATATAATGGTTGATGGATAAATAAGATGATTTTGTAATACCTGGAAATAATCATTAATAACATTTGAAATGTGTAATCAATAAACCTGAATTTGTCCGTCTGTTCAGAGTCTGATGTTCCTGATCAGAGACTGGAGTTATCCATACGAGCATCCGTATGGCCTGGAGGGAGGACGGAGCTTCCTGGAGAAGCGTCTGCAGGTCAGTGACAGCAGCCAGTCAGAAGTCTCTGCTTTAAAAAAAGAGTTGATCGGACAAGTATTGGGATCTCAGAAAATATCTGACAAGAAAAGTAAGCAGCGTCTTTGTCTCGGGAAACTTAATGCCAGGTCCTGATCACAATGTTGTTTTGAGTCCTTGGTCAGTTTGTATTCAACCTGCTACACAATACATCTCTCAAGGTCAAACAAAGAAATGTATTCACTTGGATGGCCAATGTCTGCAGCAAGGTAACTGGCACTGCACATTACATTCTGCAGGATCTTTACATCCGTCAGAATCATTTCTCACGGTTCCCATCTTTTAATGAACCGTTTCTGGAACCTTCCTCAGACTTGGGCTAGCTGAAACCTGTGCATTCAAACACTCCTTTAACCCTTAGATGCCCGAGTGACTGGACCCTACACTCTTCCATAAGTGGGGCAAAATGGACCCGTATTAGAATAATGTGTTTTGTCATTTTGGTTTAGAAACATCACTTGTATTATACTTTGGTTCACACTAGAAATATTTTATATTTAATTTTTTACTATTAATAATTTTAGACATTCTTTTTACATTTTGAAAAAAACGTTTTCCCATAGGAAATGCATGCGGGTCATTTTTGATCCACTTATGGAAGCTTGGGGTAGTAATACAAAAACTACAATTTCTAAAAATGTGAATGGCATGATATCCTAAACATGTTTTTTGAGGAATAGCTAGAATGTGAAATGATAAAAAAATGTAATAAGATACTTCAAGAAAACCACCTCACCGGGTCAAAAAAGACCTACTTATGCATCTAAGGGTTTACCATTTCCCTCTTAAGTCTAGGAGGAAAAAGCTATTTTCATAACCGTTAATTTGTACTCTGTGTTCTCGGTTTCCTCGTAGTTTTTCCCCCCATTTCTGCGTAACCTTGTCCCCCCGCTAAGGAGAAATAAGCAAGAAATTGATGCGTTATCGTTTGTGTTCAGGTGAAGCAGAACCAACACGAGGAGCTGCAGAACGTCAGGAAACACATCCACTCCTGCTTCTCCAACATCGGCTGCTTCCTGCTGCCTCACCCCGGCCTCAAGGTCGCCACCAACCCTCACTTTGACGGTCGGCTCAGAGGTAACGTCCACGGGCTCAGCAGCTCCTCAGACAGCGTGAACAGTCAGGATTAATGACGTGTGTGTGTGTGTGTCGTGTCAGATATCGATGATGAGTTTAAGAAGGAGCTGGTGAACCTCGTCCCCACGCTGCTCTCTCCAGAGAACCTGGTGGAGAAGGAGATCGGAGGAGTCAAGATCACCTGCAGAGACCTGTTGCAATACTTCAAAGTGAGTTCATATTCCATCTGCCCATCATTTGGTTTACTGTCAGTAGGAGGAATTACTTTTTTACCAAATTATAGAGGGGGGGATATTTATTTGTTTAGGTCCGTGATGTAAAAATACATTTCAAATGTCCCAAACGAGAAAGCTTCTTAGTTTTAGGGGACAGAATGATATTGTTTTCATTCAAATTAAAGCATATATTTTTCTTCCATCTTCCCATTTTAAAATCCTGTTAGAAAGTTTGGGGTTTTGTGAATCCCCTGCTGTCGTCTTTAGTGAATTTATTGTTTTAGTTTTAAGCGCTCGGAAAGAAAATGTTATGTTTATTAAGGATCCCCAGTAGCTTTTGCTCTTGACAAAAGCTACTCTTCCTGGGGTCCGACACTTAAAACCATACAACAGCATCTCAGCCAAGGATGAGTGCACTAGACACCCACCAGTACAAAGCATGAGATCACATTGAAATGAGGGTTCACAGCTCACAAGGGTACATGGTCATTAGTAGATGGCCCTTCAATCTCTTCTTGAAAGAGGCTCTGGACTCCATCAGCAATGAGTGAGTAATGCTCCTGATTATCCTCGTTTCTCACCTCCTCTTATGATTCTGTGTTTCAGGCTTACATGAAGATCTATCAGGGAGAGGAGCTTCCTCACCCCAAGTCCATGCTGCAGGTCAGCTCTGCTCAGACACATTATCATTAATGTAATGTCACTGTGAAACGGCGCCACCTACTGGACTGTCCAAAAACCAGATCATTCATTTTTAACAGTAATAGTAATATGAATAGTTTCCTTTTCACTATAGAACAAACAATTTGAATGGTTCAGATGTTGATGTAGTAGTTGATAAAACATTGATGATACATTTTATAGTGCTTTTCCTGGTGCTCAAAGACACTTTATTTATGAATGGTTAACTTAAATATTATTATATATTACATTACATTGCATTTAGCTGACGCTTTTGTCCAAAGCGACTTACAATAAGTACATTCGACCAGGAAGACACAACCTTGAAGAAAACAGAATCATATATTTATAAATGTCGTAAATCTTAACTATCGGATCAGGCTGGGGCAGATTTCGACTCGTAAATAGGACTCTCTGTTTTGTCATGTGTTGACTCAAATTCTATATCTTTAACCTGTTTTGTCATTTGTTACCTAGGCAACAGCTGAAGCTAATAACCTTGCAGCTGTAGCAGGAGCCAAAGGCTTGTACAACAAAGGCATGGAGCAGGTAACGCACCACAAACCTGTCATTACTGGACATTACAGATCCAGGTTTTGGTCAATAACATGAATCCCATGAGCCTGTCCTCTGCACAGGTCTGCGGCGGAGACAAACCCTACATCAACCCGGCGGAGCTGGAGCGCCGGCACCTGGAGTTCAAGCAGGCGTCGGTGAAACACTTCCGCGGCGTTAAGAAAATGGGCGGCGAGGAATTCTGCCGGCGCTACCAGGAGCAGCTGGAGGCAGAGCTGGACCAGACGTACAGCAACTTCAGCAAGCACAACGACGGCAAGAACATCTTCTTCGCCGCGCGGACCCCCGCCACGCTGTTCGCCGTCATGTTCGTGATGTACGTGGTGTCGATGGTCACGGGCTTCGTGGGCATCAACTCCGTGGCAACGCTGTGTAACCTGCTGATGGGCGTCGCGCTGACGGCACTCTGCGTTTGGGCGTACGTGAAATACTCCGGAGAGTTCCGTGAGGTGGGAGGAGTCATCGACCAGGTGGCTGAAACCCTCTGGGAACAGGTGAGAGGAAGATCAATATTTTATTTATTTTACTAATTGTATTTTATATTTTTTAAACTGAAACGAGCAATAAAACCAACGCACTCATAAAGCCAATTAGTTTAAAGACAAGATCTTGTAGGGTAGTTTTTAATACTTCAGCTTTAATTTGAGACATTAAAACGTTTGATGGACGTGTTCTATAACATACTAATAAGTGAGTCAGTTATCATTTGGAGTTAAAGTACAGACATTTAAATATTACGCTTAACCCTGGAGTAAAATAAATATTTGAATAAAATGACATTGTGTAAAACAACTCTTTAGTTTTTCCTCAAACGTTTAACTTGTCAATATTTCTGTCATCTGTCGCTTTCTTTTTAACCTTTCTCTTCCTCCTTCCACTTTATTTTATTTATTTTGCTTCCAGAGGACTCCACGAAAGGTATGTTTTCACTTCCTGTATAGGACGTGAGACTATTTTAGATTTGCCTCGTGTTATCAGATGTAGCTTTCTGAATGTTAGCAAAACGCATACTGCTTCTTAGGACCCTTCTTAGGACCCTTTCACACCTGATGTTTATAAGGGAATTTTATTTATCTGAAAAAGTGAATTGGGTATCATCCTCAGTTTAGTACTTTAAGGCAGGTATATGCTGTGTTTCCCACAGATGAAATGGTTTAGCACGACTCTCCTCAGTACTGCTTTTCCATCTTCCTTCCCCCCCCCCCCACCTGACCGCTTCTCCTCCTCTTCCTGCAGGTTTTCTCCAAACTCTTCGAAGTGGCTCGGAGTCGAGTCCCGTTGGGAAGTCTCATCCCGGCTCCTCGGCACCGGCTCGCCTCGAACAACAACGTGAAGAAGAAAAACTAGCAGCACGCCGTCGCTGTCTTTTCACTTTTATCCTCTCCCTGCTCTGTTTGGAAACCACGTTTTTTAGTACGGTTTGAGACGTGTACATGAGTTTCTGTTCTCGGACTGTAGACAAAGGTTCCTCGCCGCGCTGGCTGTAGGTTTTAAGGACTCGCTGTAGACGCAGCAGTGTGATGTATTTTATTATTTGTCAGTGGGCGGGGTTACGGTATTTATTGGTGGGAGGGGCCATTATTCTATCACAGTGTCGTCCCAGGTGTGTGCGCTCGCCTGTCGGACGACAACATTAATGATTCCCGTTTTATGTGAATGTATGAATGATGAGCATGACCACAGACCCTCTTCATGGTTCCCCCCCCCCTCCTGTCCTCTCAGTCGGGTTGTTTCTGTCGCTGGGCGGCGTCACGAGGAGGAGTCACGACCAAAGTTTACAGCTTTACTCACAGAGGCTCTCAGACTGAGCGACTGACAACAGGCAGGCTCATAAATCAGTCTAAGGAATTCAAAAAACAAGTTCGGTTTCAGGGAAATGTTACCGTTTTTCTTACTCGGAATCACAAACTCATGGATGTATTTGAACCTTTCTGTGCAGACTGAAGCGTGGTGAGTGGTTAACGGAAGCTCGACTCAAAACTGGGTAAACATGGCTGCAGCTCTGATGAAATTAAAGGAAAAACGACTAAGTACTTGGAGATTGGTTCTCGACCAGATATCTCCAGAAGATATTCACTAACCAGAGCTTTTGATATATCAGTGAATCTAACTTTTTAATTGAACCTCTGTACGGCACTTAGGCTATGTGCCACACAGTCCATAGCCTATTGTAGAAGTGACCTCCGCATTACTCTATCAGTGATTTCTTATACTGTTTAAAACTTGATTTTTGCACTGTAGTTAACATGAAGACTTCCCGTATGTGACCATGAGTTAAATCAGGAATCTGAGTTTTAAAATTAAGAATATTTTGGAATCATGACTGAAGAAGCTGTTCCTTCAGATGGTTACCATTACTCTAAACATCCATGAGTTTGTCTGACCTTGTGAAAGTAGAGCTGTAAGTCAAATAAGCTACATTTCCCCCGAAACCAGCTGACTCTTGAAGTAGCTGGCTAAAGTTGACCTTATTATCTTTATCTTGATTGATTCATCCATTATTTTCATATTATCAGTATTGACTTGATCATGATTTTCAGTATTAAACCTATTATGTGTTTTCTAGTTTACTTTTAAGGTTAGTAAGTAAGTAGAGGACCTCGTGTTTTGAGTCAGGGAAGATTAGGAACTATTTCTTGACGGCGTATCATTCCACCTCGGCTCAACTTAACGTAGAAAAATGACAGATATTGATGTCTGATCCCAAAACGGAAAGCACTACGAACCATTCCTTTAAATCTTGAACGATATCTGGGTTATTATTTTGGGGGATTTTTTAAACATTAACCTCACGATGAACCATTTTGATCTGACTGCCGGCGTTTCAGAGAACAAAGCTTTTTTTAAATTGTGTTCCTCCAGTTCAGCCGAGACCTTGTAGATAATATGTAATTGTTATTTAACTAGAGTGTTATTCCCGCTGTCATTCATCGTCACATCTAAAGGACTGTACCACCTCTTAATGTTGTTTTTAAACCACCAGGCACTACAAATAATTTCATCGCTTGCATTTAATGTTACCGTTTCCATTTTAAAGCCAAACTCTGATCATTGGATGACTGAACTTCATTCCAGATGTCGACCCCATCACGTTGTTGTTTTCCTGAATCTTATTTTCTTAATTTAATCACCATCATTCCATCCACAACATCACCACCGTGTGCTTTTTTGTTTTTGTACAGTTTAGTTTTTTACAGCCTCATCCACACATAGGGCATGTGTATGAATATATACATATATAAATATAAATTTTCTAGACCTTTTTGTAGCTGTAAGAACAACGGTTTGGGTGGTAGACCAGATTCAGCTCACTGGACGTAAAGGAATGCTTTCGTGATTTGTGGATATGTCTAACAAATTCCTTTTTTATATATATTTGTACATTTTATCTTACATGAGCACTGCGATTCCACCCCTGCTGGCAAAGAATGTTTATAATCTGGATTTCATTTTGTTTTCTTCTTTATTCCTTTGTCTTTTGTTGCATTTTAAAGTTATTTTCGTTAATTTATTTTTCAATACAATAATAAACCAAACTCGTACAACACAAAGAACGGTGTCGCTTCATTTTTAATGTATTTTTAAAATGTGTGTATTGTGAAGATGTTTACTGGGATTTAAGCAGTTAGTTTTCATTTAAAGGTCACCTATCATGCAGGCAATAAGATAAGATGAACCTTTATTAATCCCCGAGGGGAAATTCAGTTGTACAAAGCAGCAACAGGGTAAGCGTGAAAAAAACCAGTACAGCAAAGATTCACACAGATCAATAAAATCTAAAATAAATAATAAATAACCTAAAATCAAGGAAATAATAATAAAAGACTATGAAAATAGCATAGGTCTCAGATATATAAAAAACATGTCTATGAAGTGTTTTGCTCAAAATACCAAACAGATCACCCATTCTAGCCATGCCTCATATCCCTCTATTCAGAGATGGGGACTCGAGTTTGTGACTCGGATTCGAGTCGCACTTAAGTCGCACACACAGAGACTTCAGACTTGACTTGGACTCGTGTTTTGGGACTCGTGAACAATCATTGTTTTCTATTTTTGGCGTATTAAAGGTGGGGTAGGTACATTTGAGAAACCGGCTCGAGATCGCTAGAATTTGAAAATACACAACCGGAGAAAATCCGCCACTTCCTCACAGAGCCCCTCCTCCAACACACACGAACGAGCACATGACCAATGAGGGCACGAGATAAGTTTGTGCCCCGATGGGAGGCTGACAGGCAGGTAGGCCATCCAGTTATTTTAGCCGGGCCGGCTATCGGGATGTTAAGAGCATTCCATGGAATATAACAAAAAGTGTATCTCGAGCCGGTTTCTCAAACGTACCTACCCCACCTTTAACATTAACATCATGGTAACACCATGGCGACCGGTGGCACACCTGCAGCTGTACCGCTTGTAATTAGGTTCAACTATAAAAACTTCGAACAAAACGCCGGCGGCACCAACAAAAGGAGCGCACACTGCAAAGCCTGCAATATTAAAATCAAGGATGCTGGTGCAACAACGTCAAATTTCATCAGGCACTTGAAAACTCACCCGGAGAGGTCAGTCACATTAACGCATATGGACGGTTAGCAAACATGTTTAGCTCAGCATCAGCTATGTAATGTTAACTTAGCTTGCTACTAGCTTTGTAACTGAATATTTGAAAAGATGAGTGAATGTTTGCTTGTCACACTTGTTTGCGTTGAGTGGCGTTGACATCCAACTCTTGACATGACATAAAAAAGGTCGGTAACGTTAATCATTACGTTCCGCTGCCACCATCTACTGGCTAACGTTAAACGTAGAAAAATACATAAAAATACAGTTACATACATAAATACATCTGTCGGTTTATAAGCAGGTTACAGGTTTATTGTTGACCACGTAACGTTAATGTTACAGGTTTATCAGGTTACCATTACACTGGGTTTGAGTGAGAGGATAGAGGAATATGTTTATTTATAGTAGACTTAAAAGATGTAATTAGAGACCCAGTGTAATTAAACAATACGGTTGCAGAGGTCACATTTTAACATTTTTGTCCACTGGCCAAATAGCTAGCCTAGTGAATGTTGACATTTTACCAGCCACTCAATAGATTACCATTGTTATTTTTAGCTGGTGCGTGTACCAGCCACTTGCATGATTTACCAGCATTTGGCTGGTAAATGATGGTGTTAATGGTAGATATCTCTTTTGGAACAGGTCATGTTTTAATATCACCAGTTCAGTATATTTCAGATAATATTGCAGCAATAGTTTTTTAGTTGCAAATGGCACAGAACAAATGTTTACTTTTAAGTACTTTTAACACAGTTTCCCTGCGGGGGATTAATAAAGTATTTGTGATACTGATTTTTGATTCTGAAGTGTTTTGCTTATAAGTTGTTTGCATTTAGCTAAAGTGTGATGTTTTTCCTCATATTGCATTGCAATAGCCTGTTTAAAGTGATCATATAACCAGGGCTGCACATAACTGGTGCGCAGGTGCGCATGCGCACCTCCGCCAAAAAAAGAGCACCATGTCATTTGAAAAAAGGCGCATTTGCGTACCAACATTGAGAGAGAGAGAGAGGGAGAGAGAGAAGAGAGAGAAGGGAGAAGAGAAAAGAGAAAATAGAGGAGAGAGAAGAGAGAAAAGAGAAGATAAATATATTTGCGAGTTGCATATGAACCTATGATATGAACTCAGGGCCGGCCCGTAGCTCTGGCGTAATAGATGTTCGCCTAGGGCGCCAGATCTGTGGAGGCGCTGCGCTGGCAGCTCTGGGAGGGAAAAAAAACATTTTTGACCGTTGGGGCTCATCCTAATTTTCGGCCTTGATGTAACAATATTCACAATTAAGTAAATGTAACACGCTTTTCACCCCGGTTACACGTTTCATTTGCCCTGTACGATGGGCGCTGTAAGTGATGAAAATGGGGGATGTTGGCTTATCTGGCGCCCGCAGCTCACAGCCAAAGTGCGAGTGAGCGTGGGAGAGAGGGAGGGTGCACCGGTTCCGGCGCTGTTGTTATTAGCATCTGGTGCTAGCTGCTCTAACGCAGTGGTTCTCAAAGTGGGGGGCGCGCCCCCCCAGGGGGGCGCAGAGGCATGACAGGGGGGGGCGCGAGAGACCAGGAGGAAAAATGGTTATAAAAAAATAAATAAATAATCATATTTTGAAAAATTATTGATTCGAAAATAATATGATACAGTACTATTACGTCTGGGTCTCTGTGTTTCATTAAAGCTCGGCTCTGTGTGTGTGTGTGTGTGTGTGTGTGTGTGTGTGTGTGTGTGTGTGTGTGTGTGTGTGTGTGTGTGTGTGTGTGTGTGTGTGTGTGTGTGTGTGTGTGTGTGTGTGTGTGTGTGTGTGTGGAACGAGCCATTTTGTGTGCGTGCGTGAGCGAGAGAGAGAGATGGCGCACCGGTACCGGAGATCGTTGATGTTAGCTTCTGGTGCTAGCGAGCTACGCTAACGGATATCAGGAGTTTTTTTAACAACAAAGTGGAGGAGAGTCCTCTCCTGTCAGACTGAGAGTCTCAGTGAGCTAAAGGACTCTCAGTGTTATCTCAGTGGGTCTCAAACGTTTTGGTCACCATTAATGTAAACAATTATTTCCGAGGCACACGTTTATATGATCATTATAGTTATAAAAAAATAAGAGAATACATGAAAAACAGCTATGAAATACTATGACAGTAAAACAAGAATAAAGTTTAAAAGAGTGATTTATAAAATATCCATAAAGAAATAGTAAATCTGTTTACAATTCTGTTTCATCTGGGTGTTGAGAGATGTATCCATAGATCTCTTCATTTTGCTCTCAAAGTGCACCAGATTGATGCTTTCAACTTCAATATTTAAAAATCTTCCCGGGGGAGCATGCCCCCGGACCCCCCTATGTGAGGTCCACACACCACCTATAAAAATAGCACTTTACCCCTGCTTACACCTATATGCCGAGACTTGATATCGAGCCTTCATTGTAACAGTCGCGGGTACATTGTGTATATGCGTGGGGAGTGTTGCAGTAGAAAATTCCACTGTAGCGACCGGTACATTAATGGGAAACCCTAAATGTTTGAGCACGCTCTATGAAAGGTCAAGCTACCCCACAGCACCCCCAAAAGAAATCTCTGGCGCTGCCACTGAGCCTGACTATTTGTGTTGGGGGGGGCCCGACTTTTTTTTTTCTCCAAAGGGGGGGGCCTGACCGAAAAAGTTTGAGAACCACTGCTCTAACGGAAGAAGAAGATGTTTCTACAATGATGTGGAGGGAGAGTCCTCTCCAGTCAGACTGAGAGGCTGATACTACAGCTCAGTGAGGTAAAGGACTCTGAGT
Source organism: Gymnodraco acuticeps (assembly GCF_902827175.1). Taxonomy (NCBI): domain Eukaryota; kingdom Metazoa; phylum Chordata; class Actinopteri; order Perciformes; family Bathydraconidae; genus Gymnodraco; species Gymnodraco acuticeps. The sequence goes on from NW_022990548.1 coordinate 24,362, forward strand.
GTTTAGATAGTTCACTTTAGTCTAAGTTCAAACGGTTTGGTCACAATTTATGTAAACCAATATTTCCAAGGCACTCCTTTATAATTATTGGGATAAACAGGTTTGAAATCATTCCAATGTATACTATAGGACAGTAAACAAAAATATCCTTTAAAACTGGAGAGATAAAAAAATATGCATAAATAAATAAATGTTAAGGTAAAATAAGATATGAATGAAGAACATAAATAAAATAGGTTACATTAAATTGTTATTGGCTATATGGTAGATTATTGGTTATGTTCACATACTTATTTGATTACATCCACTTGTCTAAGATGACAACAGAGACTTTCGACCCAAAACCAGCTGTTGACTTGTGGATGCAAGCAGCTAATCGCAGACTCAACCAGAGAGAAAGTAGTAGGCCTACATCATCAGCTACCATGTCTGACAGAGAGGAAGACAGTGAGGAGAACAGTCAGGAGGGTAGTGATGACAGCTTGTAGGATTACTGGTCGTGCTAATGTTGTCTTGTGTTCACCTCTGCTCTGCATGTGTGTTCTGTGTTCACCTCTGTGTGTGCAGTGCCGTGTGTCTGGCAAATAAAGTCAAGACCCCCTCAAAAGTTACGGTTTATTTCATTTTATGGATTTTATGGATGAGCACCAACAACATCTCCAGGTGCTCCTTTGAGAACCAGGGCAAAAAAGTTATGTGCACCCCTGCATATAACAAACAACTAATCAGTACTGATACTGTATGCTAATAGATATAGGAGTGATAATAATACAGTAAAGGCTTTGAATTTCTTAGATATAGCTGTGCAGTATTCTTAACAGACTGGATAGCAGCAGACAATAGAAGGCTTATTACAACCAGAAGAGACATGAGACTTTTATTTTTTAGAGACTTGAGACTTGACTTGGACTCGTGACCAAAGACTTGAGACTTGATCAAGTCTCACCCCACAAAGACTTGAGACTTGACTTGGACTCGTGACCAAAGACTTGAGACTTGACTTGGACTTGCAAAAAAAGACTTGTGAACATCTCTGCCTCTATTTCACTTCCTGTTTCAAAAGTGCTGATTTGGGTATTAAGCTTTAAATAAAATAAAAAAATTGATAAAAAATAAAGGAGGGGGCTGAGCTCATGCGGGACCCGGCAGCTACTGTCTAAACTAAATACTGTGGTGATGAAACGCCTTATCGTGGATTATTTCTGAAACAGTGGCCGTTTCTCAATGTCGAGTAAAGCTGCTGCAGAGCCATTATTTCAAGTATACTACGTTATCGAGTGGCGCCGAATGCTGGGCATTTAAACAGTCCTTTGGCGCCATGACGTAGTATACTTGAAATAGTGGCTCTGCAGCAGCTTTACTCAACATTGAGAAACGGCCCGAATGGAGCTCAAAGGCTTTCTCTCTTGCCGGTTATACCACAAGGTGAGTTCCTTTTTATTTCCTGCTTCTTCACACACATGCTCTGTGCAGTACAGGAGTGTTAGCAAGGCACGTTTATTTATATAGCACCTTTCAGCACAAGGCCACTCAAGGTGCTTTTCAAAAACGAAAGACATTCAGACAAAGGCATTTAAAAAGAAAAGATAATAAAATAAACATTAAAAGAAGAAATACATGAATAAAAAGTTACAGTGCAGTTTAAAGGGGACCTATCATGCAAAATGCACTTTTGTACGTCTTTTATACATGAATGTGTCCCCGGTGTGTCAGGGAACTCACCAAGTGTCAGAAAACACAACCCTCTCTCTTTTCCTCCATACCCAAATCTCTAAAAACGGGGCTGCAACAGAGCTGATTATTATTTGAATTTTTCTGACGTCAGAAAAGGGGTGCTCCGCCTATATGGGCAACTCTCCACCTATCAGGGGAATGAGAGACCGCTCGAAAGCGCTGGAGACGCTGTAGTACATACGCCAGGCCTGTAAGTGGCGCTGTAGTCTGCCACAAAAGCAGAATCAGCCCTTGCAAAAACAGGGCTGGAAAAGAGCAAATAGAGCGAAATGAGGCATGGCTAAAATGCATGATCCGTTTGGTATTTTGAAAAAAATACTTCAGACATGTTTTATATAGGTATGCAGGGCCGTTTCTTCCTATATGCGGACTATGCGGGGGGGCCCCAAGCTGAAAGTATTTTTTTTTTTTTTTTATTCATCAAAAAAACGAAAAAAGTTTAATTCATACACACAAAGATGAACAAAATTAGTAGAAGCGGGAGGGCTGAAGCATAGCTTGTGGAAAGTAGCCCTCCCGTGCATCATCCTAATACAGCGGCATTATTCCGTCAAAAACGTATATAGAAATGAAGGAGTACAAAGAAATAAAGAAAACAGGAGAAAAAATTAAATAAAAGTTAGGGCAGGAAAACAATAAATGCATATATATATTAGGGCTGTCAGTCGATTAAAAATAGTTAATCGCGATTAATCGCAAATTAATCGCACATTTTTGATCTGTTCTAAATTTACCTTAGAGGAATATTTTTCAAGTTTTTAATACTCTTATCAACATATGAGTGGACAAATATGCTTTATGCTAATGTTTATTATCATTTGAACAATGCCAAATATTCTCATGAATATTAAACACAACAACCTCTGAACATTACAAATATTCGCCTCAATTCAACCTGGAACCTCTCTCATACAATAATACAATACAAAGTGTGTGTGTGTGTGTGTGTGTGTGTGTGTGTGTGTGTGTGTGTGTGTGTGTGTGTGTGTGTGTGTGTGTGTGTGTGTGTGTGTGTGTGTGTGTGTGTGTGTGTGTGTGTGTGTGTGTGTGTGTGTGTGTGTGTGTGTGTGTGTGTGTGAGAGATGGATCGTTGGAGCTATGTGCAACTCAAGGCATATGCTCGAACGGGAGCTGCCTGGACGCTGCAATCATGTTGCGCACTATCCGTGCTGAGTATGCTGCAGTTGTGGCGAAATGTCGCTCCTCTGTTTTCATTTAAACAGCTCCTTATATCCGTTAGCGCAGCTAGCTAGCACCAGATGCTAACAACAACAATGCACGTAAGGTCTCTCTCTCGCTCGCTCGGGCCACACATACACACACCCTCCCGGGCTGCTTCTCAGGTCGACTATTTTCATTTCCTCGCTCCTCGGTCTCACCGGAAGTTGATTTGCCTGCGCCATCTTGAGTACCGTCCCATGGCTCTTATTTCTGCCGGAGGACCGAGGATCGAGGAGCGAGGAGCGATCATGGAGGAGCGATAACCGAGGAACCACCAGACCATCCTCCGATGAAATCCTCAGATACTCACCCCGCCCCCTTACTGTGTATCGCTCACTGATTGGACGAGGCAGTGCATGCACTGATCTGATGCTTCTTGACATGAGAGCAATACCCCAGCGGAGTGAAGAAAATACATGAACCTCACGGGACTCACTCCTCAGTTTATACCGTGTTTTGTTTCAATTAATGTATCATTTAGTTACAAATATGTGATCTGAACAAAAGTGGTCAAAAATCATTATTGGAAACATTTTCATGATCGCTTTTTTCGTTTTACAGTTTCATTTATTGTCATTTCCATTCAGTCAGTCATTAAGTGCTATTAAAATGTTAATGTGCTACATATCCAAACAAACACACAAAGTGTGCAATCCAATGAATGTTAATCTAACTGGGTTTTGATAGATAACATATCTCTTTTTCTTCTCTCAATTATTTTATTTCTATTGTGCACTCTAATCAATATTAATCAAACTATTGTTCGTTTATACATTTTAAGAATGGCGTTTATCTTTTTTGAGAATGACTTCTTATTTTATTTCATGTATTTGGATCTACAACAGATGATACTAATGTTTATGTCAGTAAATGTGTACTAACAGAGGCGGGGGTGTTTGTGGAAATAACGGTCTGCTGCCAGTCGAACAGCTGTGCAGCGTCATCACAAACGGACGTCGCTTCACGTGACGCTCCGGAGGAAAGGACGTCCCATTGCTCTTAAAACTCATTTCCCTGCTTCTCGTGGTTTCCTTTCGTCCCTCCATGCTTCCCTGGTGGGAGGGACTAAACGCAGGGAAACGACGCAAGTGAGGGAAGCAAGGATTTCATTTAATCGACCTGAGAAGCAGCCCTGGTCCTCCCAATAGCCCAGGGGTGGCCAACCAGTCAGAGGTTAAGAGCCACATTTGTTCTATGTTACTTCAAAGAGCCACATCAAACACACAGTCACTGATATCGCTTGTTTCAGTTTTTTGTTTTCTGGAGACAAGATTTCAACCACGTCACTGATGCATTTTTGTGGCATTGGGATATATATTTTTTAAATCCTCTGGAGCAGAGAGAGGAGCTGTGGATTATTGTTATTGATTAATGCATCAGTGTTTCTTATAGGGTCAAAAACACTAAACTCACAACTTAAAATGAAAGCGTTTAGTTTATTTAATAAAAGAGCACATGTTCAATGTGAAAAGTGACAGTAGTTATAGATTATTTGCAATTTGGTGTTATATATATATTTTAAAAAAAAATTATATATATATATATTTTTTAAACACCTTGAATTTCAGGGGGGGCGCGGGGCTCCGTTGGCGGGGTGCAGCGCCCCTCCAAGACAATGGTAGGGGAAACACTGGATAATGTTTAATCAACGATAGGTTTCCCCCCCCCCTCAAAGGTGATTGGTTCACTGCATCGCAGGTATTATTGTGATTGGCTCTTGGGCCACATCAAAATTATACGCGCTGTCATCCTCTCATACTGACACACAACATACATAACACGGGACGAAAGTAACGGAGCGATTTTATCCGAGCCCAAACAACTTTGACCGGCCAAATTACGTCAGAATTATCAGCATTCAATACTTAACAGACCTACTAAATATCAGGTTTAACTGTCAGGAGTAGCTAGTGTTGTCACGATACCAACATTTTGGTTTTGATACCAAGTCAAGAATTGCGATTCCGATTATTTTTCGATATTTTCTTAAAAAAAGGGAAACGGTCTTAAATGTAATTATTGTGCTTTATTTCACACCAGAACCATAACACAAACTTTTAAACAATGAGAACAATAAATAAAATAAATGACAAGAATTCGTATTAAATACAATTAATAAATGTCTTACAGACAGGCCTCGTGGTGTCCGTAGGCTTGCCCTCACTGTCAGAGATATCGCTAAAATACTTCCAAATGTCGCTTCTGGCGTCTTTTGTCAACAAGCCGAGGCGCAGCGGCAGTTGCACTCCCACTTGCAGCCATGCTTCTCGTTTTCTCACATGCTCTGGCAGCTAGCGCGTGCACGAGAGAGGGGAGGCACTTAGAGCGTGCTTGAGAGGGGAGGGACTGCAGGCACGGCTGCAGTGCAGGGAGTGGAAGCAGAGCGCTGAACACACACGGCTCTTATTAAAACGGCGCTTTCTCACCGGAGTACTTTTCCCCGTCATTCTTAAAGTACCGATACTAATGAAACGGAGGAATCGTAACGTTTTTAACGGCAGGGTATCGCGGTACCTTTCAAGTATCGGTACACCGTGCAACACTAGTCAGGAGTCAGTGTATCTCCCCCAAACTCACACATAAAATTCGATATGAACTGAAGAGCCGCATGAAACTAGGCAAAGAGCCGCATGCGGCTCGAGAGCCGCGGGTTGGCCACCCCTGCAATAGCCAGTCGGTGCCTGCCGGTGAGCGTGGAAGTGTGGTCTGCAATAAGCGGGCGGCAGGAGCGGGGCTGTCAGCATCAGCTTGTAGATGGTATTTTAAACTCGATGCGCTCTGAAACTACGGGGCGGCCGAGGAAAAAAAATACACATGCATTAATCGCGTTAAAATAATTAGTGGCGTTAATTTTTTTAACAGCCCTAATATATATATATATATATATATATATATATATATATATATATATATATATATATATACGAAAACTAGATATAGGGTCATTTTCTGCACATGTCAATAACAGTTTCAACTATCTTTTTTTGGAAATTAAAATACTATATATAAATATATACATAGGTACACATGCACTTGGCAAATGAATAATAATAATAATAATATATGTGTAATTGCATATAAACATTGTGAACACTTATTTTTAAGTGACTTTTTTACATTCATATGTTCACGCTGTGGTTTGGAACTGCTTTTGAATGTTATTAGGCATTTTGTTATGGAAAATGTTGTGCAAAATCAGTACTGTTTTAAGCTGTACTATCTCAACACATTTTAATAGATTGAGTTTTTTTTAAATATGGGAGTTGTGTGTTCATATTTACCAACACCACAGACTATTTGTAATACATTTTTTTGGGGATGTTATTATTTTTTGTAGATTTGTTGAGTACGTGTTTCCCCATATTTCGGAGCAGTATTAAAGGTAAGGGAGAAATAGACTGTTATAAAGAGTATATTTTCTTCAAGAATGTTCTTAGTATGATACCAAATACCTATTGTTTTTGACAGTTTAGTCTGTACATAATTTATATAGTGCTTCCAATTGAGTTTTTCATCAACAAGCAGTCCTAAAAATTTACATGCACCAACTTTTTCTATCTCTGTATTGCAAATCCGTATAATGCAGCCATTTCTACTCTCAGACTTTGTATTGAATAACATGTAATTTGTTTTGGCCACATTAAGGGATCATTTATTAACTGCAAACCAGTTACATAGTATTTTTAATTCTGCATTCACAATTTGAACAAGATCGCCAAGATTATGATGGGAGCAGAGAATTCAAAGTTCAGGTTCAGCCTCAATATATTTGGGGAGAATTAAAATGAGCCGTCTTTATTTGTAGACAGCCAAGCCCCCTCCTGTGAGTGTTCGGTGAAGCATTATATGCTTACAAATCCAATGTAGGATATAAACACGACTAAACTGCAATGATAGCAAAGCTGTGGCTTGGGTTTTTGGGGTAATAAAGTCCAAATCATCGTTGGGCTGACAGCTGAGAAAATGCTGCATCTCTTGCATTTATTGACATAGAGGAGCCTTATTGTTTACCTTTTGAATATGATTTTTTGTAATTTTCAATTGCTTGGTTTTCGTGAAATTAGCCTGTTTTCCTATTAAAGTGTAACAGATTGATGCATCTCCACAGATCATCTTAAAGGCTTTGGAATCCCCCCCATTGTAGTTAAAAAAACTGTCAAAACTAGGGCCCCCAAACAGCATCTTGCATAGGGCCCCCAAAAAGCTAAAAACGGCCCTGTAGGTATGGCCCTACAATATATGTTTCAAATATAGCATGATAGGTCCACGTTAAGATATGAATAGTTCACACAGAAGTTACACTTTACTGATGCTTTTCTTTAAGGTGTCTCCGAACATGAGCGTACGCTTGTATGGCACATACGTCCCGAGCAGCATACACAGATAAAACCAGCCAGGACAAAGTCCCCAGACACTGATTCCCTGGGGTTACTAGCTCCAAATGTTCATCAACCAAAAACGAAACACAACCGCTCAGTTTCAATTAAAAGCAGCGGCAAAAAGATAAGTCTTCAGTTAGCAATGCTAATGTAACATGCACCGACCATATTACGTCCAAAACAGTCGGGCATTGTTTCTGATAGCAACGTTTCTGATTAGCCCGTGGGTGTAAAGCCAGCCTACATTTCCGATATTAGGTCGTATCGGACGCAAACCTGGATCCGCTCCGTTGTAGCCCCGTTTTTAGAGATTTGGGTACGGTGGAAAAGAGAGAGGGTTTTATTTTCTGACGCTGCGTGAGTTCCCCGACACACCGGGGACACATATTGATGTATAAAAAAAGTGCATTTTGCATGGTCACCTTTAAGTTCAATTTAAAATGCAAATAAAATGTTAAGCACATAGATAATAGTATTTCCTAAAGCTCCCATCTCTTTATTTCAATTTACAATGAGTATTTTTAACTCATTGTTTCTGACATTTTATTTTTATTCTGATTGAATGGATTTGGGATGCTTATTGTTTCGAGTATTTCTGGTGTTGAATATTTCTCAGGTTAAGGTTTTAGCATGCTTACATATCATGCTATGATGCTAATTTTAGTATGCAGGTCATAGACTTATTTTTGACAGACACATGTAGGTTGTGGCGCAGTGGCCTAGTGCGTTGGTGGTTCAAACCCCACGGCAGTCAGCATGTCGTTGTGTCCCTGGGCAAGACACTTCACCCCAAATTACTGCTGTGGGGATTGCCCACAGTATTGAGTATGTAAGTTGCTTTGGATAAAAGCGTCTAACAAGTGACATGTCTTTCTGAGCATACTGAGGTCAGACTGGTCTTTTTTTGATAAATATGTTACTTTATAACTTGATAGTAAAAAAAAAAATGGTTCAAAGGCAAATATGCAAAGGAAAAATAGCTAAGATTTAGGAATGTAGACTTTATATATATATATTTAAAACAAAGTTAAAATCGTTAAAAATGAGCTGAAGAGAAAGTGCCTTTCTTTAGCTTGGCTTTCTTAAACTTGGGAAGCTAAACTGTGTCAAAGCGCTTACAAGCAAGTACAACAAAAATAATGAAGATGAATGATGTGATGTGCATTAATGTTTTTCTGGGTGGATACAAGTCAGTGTGGCCTTGTTGATGAGGCCGGTAGCAGAGGGGAAGAAACATAACTTTATGATGGGTTAAAGTTGCATTAATGACAAATTCTGAATGGCAACAGAGCAGAGAAACCACCAGATGGCAGCAACATACAAACCAAACTTTCGTAATATCAAAAACGTTCTGTCATCATCTTTAATAATAATAGAAATGACAGAAGAGTTATCTGTGGGCTACTTGTATTAAAATACAGACATATATTGTCAGAAAATACTGTTCAATGGTTCTATGGAAAAGTCAAATTAGAGACAGACAGACAGACAGACAGACAGACAGACAGGCAGGCAGACAGACAGACAGACAGACAGAGACACAGAAAGACAGACAGGCAGACAGAGGGACAGGCAGGCAGACAGACAGACAGACAGACAGACAGACAGACAGACAGACAGACAGACAGACAGACAGACAGACAGACAGACAGACAGATATATAGATAGATAGATACTTTATTTATCCCAATTTAAGAAATTATTTTGTCACAGTATGACATGTAGAGGAAACTTCTGTGTAGATAATTATTTCCATAACATGACAGACAGACAGACAGACAGACAGACAGATATATAGATAGATAGATACTTTATTTATCCCAATTTAGGAAATTATTTTGTCACAGTATAATTTTGACAGTCAATCTACAGGCATTACAAAATTACTTAAATACAAAAAAATAGAGTTAAATACAGATAAAATGAAGATAAACACGACACATTTAAAATGTAAAAACAATATACATATTCTTGCTAAAACAATACCTATATTCTGAACATGATAAAATATACAGAATAAATGAGAATACTTTGTAATAAACAAATCTACTGACCATATCGATGTTACAAAAAAGGAAGTCTTTGTTCCGTTTCAGCTGATTCGCCATAAACACAAATAAATGTTATAAAATATAAAAACGTCCATGTTTGATATCCTCCAAAGGGAGCGTGCTTTAAAGTCTCGATAGGAGCAGCTGAGGATACTGGGATATTTTTAGGATGACGATGAGGAGGATGAGGATGACGGGAAGGAGGAGCTCTGACGTCATATGTCCATGTTTTTTTTTGTAGCTCCGCAGTGCTGCTGTGTGAGCCGACAAAACCTCTGGAAGCTGCAGGAAGCTTTTTATACTTTTTTACACTTCTCCATTCTTTTTCTTCTTCTTCTTCCTCTTCTTCTTCTTCTTTCCTCCTGTCTTTATCGCCTTCTCTTTGTCTCCATGCGGGTGTTTCTCCAGCTCCAACCCAAACAGCGGGCCTTCCTGTAGCCGCCGCCCCGGCCTCCCTCTCCCTCCGGCCGGCGGAGCCTCCCAGCTGAGCCCCGCTGAGGTGGCCTGGTTCCCGGGGAGAGATGCTGTAGAGCAGCCGGTGGAGGAGATGCTTCTACCGGACTGAAGAGTAGCAGAAAGCAGCAAAGATGTCCGGCAGCAGGATGCCTCTGACCCCGGTGAGCGAGAGAGAAACCGAACAGGTAAGTGTGCTTCCACCCTGATTATTGATTATTGATGGGAGTTTTGAATCATTCATGCAGTGTCTTTACTTATATCAAGATTCAAAGGCTTTATTGTCATATGCACAGTAGCCACGGTGTAGATAGGGCAATGACAAACCTAAGTCCTAAGCTCCTCCAACAATGCAACAGTATAGGACATTGTCGTGCCACAACATAACAAATAAAACACTTTTTAAAATGACACACTGGTGCAGGTAGAATGCAGGAATAAGTGAAGTCTAGTGCCTTGCTCTAGAGACTAAAGGAATTTGATTATTGATTGAGTTTTAAATTATTCATGCAGTCTTTACTCATCGAGATTCAAAAGCTTTATTGTCATATACACAGTAGCTACAGTGTAGATGGCTATGAACAACTTAAGTCCCAAGCTCCTCCAACAATGCAACATAATACAAGACATAAAGCACATTGACAAATAAAAATGACATACTGGTGCAGGAATAAGTGAACTATACACATGTAAAGTCTATTGCTGTGCTCTAAAGGAATTTGATTATTGATTGAGTTTTAAATTAGTCATGCAGTGTCTTATTTATCAGCCTATTATTGGTGGTTTTACAATTTTGTTGTTATTATTTTTTGACAGTTTAAACAGAGGTCACCTGTTGGGATCATCCTGATTGATCCACAGTGTTTCAGCAGATCAATAATATAAAGATTTGAAGGCTTTATTGTTATATGCACAATAGCTAAAGCATAGTTGTTGGCAATAATAATCTTCCCAGACTCCAATAAAGTAAACTTTGACTATCAGTCCAACATAGAATATATATATATATATAAAATAAATCCAGAAAATGTTCCATATGACTTACAGGTAAAATGCAGGAATAAGTCAAATATATACAAGTTTGAGTGCCTTGCTCAAAGGGATGTTGGTAGCAGGGGTGTGACAACCTCATACTGTTAAATATCTTCATGCTGATGTTGACCACAGTGACACGTTTCTTGTCTTAGCAGTAACTGGAGATGGATGTCAAACGGGTCAGAGCACTTAAATTAACAACACCCATTTGTGAGAAACTCTGTGGCCTCAAAACTACATTAGAATGTGTTGTGCTCTACCCACACAGTTCCTTAAAGGGATAGTTTGGACTTTTTGGGGTTAATTATCCAGAGTTATTGTTGTACCTTTAGTAGATGGGATCCTTAAAGTGTAATATTGGCACGTCCCAGTTTGGAGAAACATGGAGATAGGAGTACCAGCACAGAAGGATGTTTTATTATATTATATAGGATGACAAAATGTATTGTAGCAACCTACAACTATCGATTTATGTGTAGTTTATCTTGTACATGTTCACCTATTGACTGTGCCACCAAACAGCCTTATGCTACAGCAGGGTGTCCGCGGGGTCTTAAAAAGTAAAGTTGATAAATCAATTTAGCGAAAATTAAACAACATTTTCCAAGGTTTTACATTTTGTAGCTTGTTTTCAATAAGTATATAAATGGTCCAGAGAGGTTGTATTCTACAGTGTGCCTGAATGTAATCATTGCGTAGGTGTGTAGTGTGATTCTGTGTAGTTTATTTATGGCATCCCGTTGGATGTGACGTCATCTGAACAGGACATCGCACGCTCACTGCTTGATAGCACGCGAAGGCCCGTTTACGCCGGTTGTTGAACAACATCGTTATGGGGAAATGCAAGTCTGCGTCCAAATGGTTGGAAGATAAGGAGGAAGGACAATCAATACTGTATATAGTCAATGTGAGGTAAAGTGTGTCGTCAATGTAACCGGTTAAAACTCCAAGTGGCGATGAGGTCTTAAAATGTATGGAAAGGGTCTTAAAAAAGGTTTTACATTTGACTTCAGGATTCCTGCATGTACTTTTTTTTAAAACAACCAGAATCCATTGACAAAAACAATCATTTGACTTTGCAGAACACAGGAGTTGCTGGTTTACTTTTTCTCCCAGTTGGTTCGTTTGTTGTGTTTTTGTGTGACTTTGGTGTTTTTTTAATGGTTAGTTTGGATTCACCAAAGTCACACGATTAAAAAAACAATACAGGCAGCGTTAAATCACAAATCCTTTGTCATGCGAGGTCAAATGTACAGTTTTGTCAATGGAGTCTGGTAGCTTTGAAGAAAGTGTAGTTATCAGCTTAAGAGCCCCCCCCCCCCAGAAAGTTATGTTGAAAGAAAAAGGGACAAGGCAAGATAGAGCGTTATTCTATCTACATAAAGATATATGTAAATATTATACTTCTGTATTGTTTGTGGTTAGCTTTTGCAACAAAGGTACAATGCTTGTGGTACTCCAGAAGATAAGATACTCAGTTTAAAATAACAAAGATGATGCTGCAGAACCAAAGATATTTTCTTTTTTTATGCCACACATTCTTCCTTCTACATTACCCACAATGCAACTCTTCCCCTGGCAGTTATAGATTCAGGTGTGTTAAGCTAGACACGGCTAGCACAGCCTGCAGCCTCTGGTCTGGTTCATACATTTAAAAAGTTATAAGAATGATTTCTTGTAACAGTATTTCTACACGGTTTGCATTTCTACTTTTACTGAAACAATAGTACTTTTTCCACTAGTTTCAGGTGCAATAAGTTGAGTTGATACAGCTTCATGTTTTATTGTGGAGTCATGTAGCAGGATGCTAACAGCTGCTGTGAAATAGAAGATATATTAGCTTTGATTATTTAGTTCTACAGCCACTATTGTGTACTAAAGAGGCTGTTTGTACTTTAATGTTGTGGATAACGCCCATGTGGAAACATTATACAGTCTATGGTGGAAACACATGATGGAACAAGCTGTTAGCTGTGTTGTTGTGGACAGAAGTAGCTTCTACTTCTATGTTTTCTCTCTCGTGTCATCTGTCAAACACTGAGAACTGTGTGATGTTTTTAACCCTTATGTTAGCAGAGTCTTCGGGTCTGATGGACCTTGAAGGAATTCTGGGTAAACGCAGCTTCCTTATTGTCATGCTAATGCTGGAATGCTAGCAGTGATCTGTTCTCAGGCTCCTGGTGCACATCCTCATCACTCTGTCTTAATGTTTCTCCATCTCAGGAATTATTTATTGGTATGTAAGTATTAATGGGGAGGAGTGAGATAAGTATACTGCTTTATTTATTGATTCATCAGCTCACTATCTCTTGATAAATCCATTTGGTTTTAAAGCATTTGAAAAACTCTCAACATTTAGTTTCCTATAAACCAAGCTGAGGTCTTTGTGAGTTTGTTTTGTTCAACACAAATACATCAGATTATTGTGCATTTACACCAACAGTCAGTAAGCTGTAATATTAAGGTGGTTCCTTTGTTCCTTCAATTAAAGCTAAAGTAAAAACGATATTACTAAGGCGCCTAATGTATTATTGACACTTTGTAAATAGTTGTTGCCCTAATAGAAAAGTAACTGAATAGCTCCATTCAGTCGATGTCCACACAGTGTTGCATGGCAGGGGAAAACCATGTTGGATTTTAATTTTTTTCAGTCGTGGAAAAGCGACCCTCGATCATTATTGATCCACAATGGAATTTTTGCTTTTATCATTTAGTGTTTCTTGGGTTTTTGAGCACTTTGCAGTCCATTCAATGGTTAGAACAATGAGGTTTGAACTGTCATTTATGAATGTTAGGTTGTAATGTTTGTAAAGAGGACTTTCTACATGAAAAACACATTCAAACATATATTATTCGTCTCAGACGTCAGAATCTTTCATATCACGAAAGTGTTAATCTTGAAAAATAATTTTGCAGGTACATTTTCTAACTAATAACATTGTGTTATCATTTGAACAGTAGAAACAGAAGTAGACGTTTTCGGCTGCTGCTTTTAGTATAACAACATTATAAATATGACTTTCTTTTACTTTATCACTCACAGTATAACAGAGTATTGTCCTGCTGTCCGCCTGGTCATGTCTTTGTTTCTTTGTTTCCTCTGATCTGTTCCCCTTCACTTCAGTCAGACTCTCGGTAGCTACAGCTGGCTCCTACTGTCTGTTTACTATTGATTGTTCCCAGAATACACTGCTGCAGGATGTGATATCTGCAGCTCTGGGATGTTTTTTAGACTTCTAGAAGTCACTTTTAAAATCCTCAAGTGGGACAGGACAGCTTTATAGTCACTTATACCGGTGGTGCGTTCAAGATCTATTGAGAAGTGGGAAATGTTGTCACACATTTGAACTGGTACGCCCTGGAAGTAGGGTTGTCTGCTATGACTGGATATAATGTGCAAGGGTTGAAATGTGTCCACTGGTTCTTTTGTATAATGTTTTTACTGTGGTAGGTTATTCTCGCGTGATCTTGTGATTCCCGCGTGATCTCACCGTCACAATCTCATTTATCTAGCTGTCTCGCAAAGTTACCTTAATGGGCAAAGATGCAGGAGGGGATAGAAGTTCTAAAATCAGGACAAGGCAGAAGTTTTGTTAAATGACAACCAGACATTTGCACAGTTTTTGTCATGTTTTTAAATGAAAAGTGGGCAAAACCTGCAGGAAAAGTCAAAACATTTAAGTGATGTTGTGTTGACTGAAGTCAGGCTTGTATGTATTCACACCTGTTATTATAAACTATTTAGAGATCAAGTACCGTATTGTGATACAGTTTCAGTTACAGTTTCCTTGATATCATATTACATATACTGGGTTGTAAAATACATTTGTCTTACCCTACTGCTACGTTAGCCATTAGCTAGTAGTGCTACAAAGCTAACATTTTCAGACTTGTACTGTCAAAGGGGGTCAACTCGGTTTCGATGTCATTCAGCTCCGATTTCCTGACTTCCTAGCTTAAATGACTCAAGATAATCTGCCCCCTCTCCCCTTCCTTGGTGGTTGTGACCTTTGACCCCGGTCAGTGTGTCACGTGCAGGTCCACCACACGGAGAGTTTCAGGCTCTTCTCCACACACACACACACACACACACACACACAGAGATCCTCCTCACAGATCAATCACTGTGAAATCAGCTGCTGGAGGCTTTCATTGTCTCCATGGCAACAGGTAGGCTTACTATGGGATTCCCCAAATGTGGGAGTAGAACCCCCCCCCCTCCACATGAAGCCACACAGGGACTGAAATCCAGCTAACGAGTCCAAACTAGTGTCTGAACTCTGACCTGTGTGTGTGGCGTTTGTTGTGTGTCCTCTTGACTTATCCTAGTTAGCACAGCGGCTAACCAATGCAACATTTAGTCTTGAGGGGTCTGTTTTAAGGCATAATATTTACATTTTCCATATAAAAGGCCTAAAAACGACTAGAGATATGTTATTTATTTTGTTGAGTTGTTATCAATATGTTTCCCTGAATTTTCAAACCTGGAGAAATACTTATTTCAACCAAGCTAACGGTCCGTTTCACCTACCATGTGTCCATGCTTCAGCAGGATGACAGCTAGAAGATGTCAATTTGAAAACTTTTTTTTTCATTTTAAGATTTTTTTTTACAATAAGCTTTTTAGATCTGTGTGGTTTTAAAAAACAAAAACAAGACTTTTACACTTTTTGGAGCCTTTTCAGACAAACAGTAAACAGCAAACAACACAATTAACAAGCAACATCAGTACAGTACAATGCAACATCATTGTTGCCTGCATGTGATGTAGAGTTTTAAAAGGCCCTATTATTCTTTATGGGGTTTTCCCTTTCCTGTAGTGGGTCATATTAGGTGTATGTGTATGTTAATGGACTTGAAGGTAAACAGTGCCAGCCAGCTAACCAATCAGAGCAGACTGGGCTCTGGTTTCAGACAGAGGGTGAAAAGAGGTGCTGCAGCACAGAAAGTATGAGTAAAATAAAGAGTCACAGTAGAGGCACTACATCCAAATATGAACCTGAAAGTGAGCATAATAGAGCCCCATTTAAGAAAGTTAATTCCTGTGTTCTGTGAAAACAAATGATCAAGGTTAATAGAATTGGTGTTCCCAATAGCAGATGATGACGGTATGTCTACAATCATTCTCATTTTGAGATATATTGTAAGTCTGGTAGTTCTTAACATTTTTGAGATGGAAAATGCATCTGCCCCAACCTATCCGTCTAAGTTTTATTTAGAGTACTATTTCTTACTTCTGCAAAAGAACTGGGAGGTTTAGGTTTCACTTTATGTCTCTGAGGCGTTTCTCTCTTCCCTTCTCTTTACTCTCTAGATCACTTTGGCAAATAAAAGAAAGACAAATATATTTTCTAATAACAGTATCTATCTTGTTTTTGTATTTCCCTTTTGAAAATTACAAAAAAACAAACTGTCTCTGCTTTCATTCATTAACAACAGAGCAACAAATGAAAGGCAGACTTCTCATTCTGTAAACTGATACGTAAATAAAAACAAGTTCCTGTTTTAAACTGATGGTCTGTTCTTTACCAGAAGGAAGTGTAAGAAAACTGAAAAGTAACTAAATCTGTCAGACAAATGTTGTGGAGAATAAAGTACAACATGTTTCCTTTGAGCTATAGTTGTTCAAAGGCTTTATTGTCATATACAGTGTCCTTAAGAAATGACATCTTAATCACAGGCTCCTCCAACAACGCAACATACATATATATATATATGAACATAACAAATAATGCAGGGAATGTTGCAAGAGAAGTTAAATATATGCAGAAGGGTTTTGACATTTGTCTGTGCCCTCATACCAAAATGCAGATTTTGAAGGAATGCCAAAAAAAACTATATTTCTGTTCGCCAAAAACTGTATAATCACCAAAATTAAAAATATGAAAACCATGTCAAAGAGAGCGTCAGACGGCATAGAGAGCTTTGTTTTTACGTAGAACCGACATCGCGTTGTTGTTTACGTCCTAGGCGCCATCTTGTATACGGGCGTCATGTTCAATCCACTCCACTTTATTTGTATCGCACATAATAAAAACATGGTTTACCAAAGTGCTTCACACATTATAATAAAATATAATATTACAATAATAGATAAAAGGCACACATAAGAAAAGATAAAAGGCACACATAATAATTAATACAAGGTACATAAAATCTATGGACAGACAATTATTTCACACACACATACGGGTATTGGGCCAGAGGGCGACATCGTACTTTCCGGTATCCGCCATTTTACGCGAGGTGCAAGCAGGCCGAGGGTTTAGCCGTAACACCGTCTAGGTGTTGCTAAGCTTCCTGTACTGAATATCATAGTCTATTGCCTTAATCAATATCTAGTCACTCTAAAATACCACATATATGCAATGGCATGATAATATTATTGTGACAAGTGGGGTATTCACCTGGAGGTGGAGTGCACCAGCTGGGCGTAAGCTGGGCGTAACTCTACGTCCGACGTAGAACCGAAGGTTAAGACCAAACTAAAGTTATGACTAGTGCACCACTTAGACTTGAGCCTGTATGTGTTTGCGCCCGGGTGTAACTTTTACGCCTAGTATGGAGCAGGCGTAAATCGGAAAAACAGGCAAGAAGGATATTAACGATGGCAGGGCGTCTTGTTTACATGTTTAACAATGAAAGGGCATTAAGAATAGTCTCAATTTCTCCTTCTCCAGCTCAATTTTTTCGTGTTCCGCTCTCAATGTGACGGTCTCCACCTCCACACGAACGATTTCTTTCTCCGTCAGTTCCCGCTGTAGCTCTGACAAATCCCTCTTTCCTCTTTCGGGGTGTGGCCATTTGGGATTCCCCTTGAGTCATCGCTGACGCTGTGGGTGTGGGAATTCCCTCTTTCTCTGCGGTCCTCTGAGTCTGTAAAAATGGTAAAATGGCGTTGCTTGGCAACAATTACTGTTTTGCGTGTATTCACGTGGACGCGCATCTTAAGACCAGGCGCAGCTACGTCCGAGACTAGTCAGGCTTGGTGCACTCGGTGTAAATTCGAATCACTACGTCGGACGTAGCTAAGCCCGACATTAGAGTTAAGCCCTACTTTTTTACGCCCAGCTGGTGCACTCCACTCCTGGTGTTTCCAGAAATTAGACTAGATGCAGCCAAAATCGACGAAGGCCACTTTCGAGGGTCGTTTTTCCATACATCTGCAGGCAGTCTGTAAGGGCAATCGGACAACCCACACAGCTCTAGTTTACGCTGGTAACGACCTAGAGCACACCCCTCAAGTCCAGAGATGTAATCTGAAGACATGCAGCGATTTCTTCGGTCGTTAATTCAGAAAAAAAAACCTAGTGCGCTCTGCCTGGATACGTTAGCTAGCTGTTTATATTTGCACCTCCAGGATATTTGCACCTCCAGGAAAATGGCGTATTTATATATATATATATGGCGCGCGTTGCATTTTGGGTAGCTCGTGACGTCACTGTGTGTGAAAGAATAAAAGCATAAAAATCGATAAAACAGCTCAGACTGACTCGAAAGCGAGGGAAAATAGGTGGGTCTTCAGGCGGGACTTAAAAGTTTGGAGGGTGAGCGACAATTTGACAGGGGGGGGGGGGCAGGCCGTTCCAGAGCCTGGGGGCTACCGCTGAGAACGCTCCCCTGGTCTTTTGTTTTGTTTTAGGGACTACTAGCAGCAGCTGATCAGCCGACCTCAAAGCCCTTGAGGGGGTGTACACCTTTAGGAGGTCGGAGATGTACTGAGGGGCCAGCCTATTTAAAAACAAACAATAACATCTTAAAATCAACTCTAAAATGGACAGGAAGCCAGTGGAGGGAAGCCAGAATTGGTGTGATGCAATAATTGATATATCTTATATTCAAGATGAGCGCCACAGAATTGCCCTCATACTATATTCTTCTAGAAAAACCCCTTTGCAGGTAATATAGAATAAAATGAGCTAAAAATAGAATGTCAAATGAAGGGCCGTACAGTTAAAGGTGGGGTAGGTAATTTTGGAGAAACCAGCTCGAGATCGCTAGAATTTGAAAATACACAGCCAGAAGAAATCTGCTACTTCCTTACAGAGCCCCTCCTCTAACACACACGAAAGTGCACATGACCAATGAGGGCACGAGATAAGTTTGTGCCCAGCTGGAAGGCTGACAGGCAGGTAGGCCATCCAGTTATTTTAGCCGGGCCGGCTCAGATGATTGGTCGTGCTTTTTACAGCGCTACAGCTTCCACAGATGACATTTTGTTATGGATTTTTTGTCAAAGCACTTCAGATATTCATGGCTATCGGGATGTTAAGAGCATTCCATGGAATATAACAAAAAGTGTATCTCGAGCCGGTTTCTCAAACTTACCTACCCCACCTTTAAGCGTGTACTGTAATGTAGCATACAACAATAATATTGAAGTAAAAACTAGTACCTGAAAGTTGAGTACAGTCCTTGAGTAAATGTACTCATTACATCACTGCCTGCTAACTAACCCTGTGAGTAAGATGGCTTTCTGACGTCAACACCAGATCTTCCCTAAACCAAATCATTCAGTGTGTCGCAGTAGATGTGTGTGTCTTAGTGTGTAGCAGTAGATGTGTGTGTCTCAGTGTGTAGCAGTAGAGGTGTGTGTCTCAGTGTGTAGCAGTAGAGGTGTGTGTCTCAGTGTGTAGCAGTAGATGTGTGTGTCTCAGTGTGTAGCAGTAGAGGTGTGTGTCTCAGTGTGTAGCAGTAGAGGTGTGTGTCTCAGTGTGTATATGTGTGTGTCTCAGTGTGTAGCAGTAGAGGTGTGTGTCTCAGTGTGTAGCAGTAGAAGTGTGTGTCTCAGTGTGTAGCAGTAGATGTGTGTGTCTCAGTGTGTAGCAGTAGATGTGTGTGTCTCAGTGTGTAGCAGTAGAGGTGTGTGTCTCAGTGTGTAGCAGTAGAGGTGTGTGTCTCAGTGTGTATATGTGTGTGTCTCAGTGTGTAGCAGTAGAGGTGTGTGTCTCAGTGTGTATATGTGTGTGTCTCAGTGTGTAGCATTAGAGGTGTGTGTCTCAGTGTGTAGCAGTAGAGGTGTGTGTCTCAGTGTGTATATGTGTGTGTCTCAGTGTGTAGCAGTAGAGGTGTGTGTCTCAGTGTGTAGCAGTAGAGGTGTGTATCTCAGTGTGTAGCAGTAGAAGTGTGTGTCTCAGTGTGTAGCAGTAGAGGTGTGTGTCTCAGTGTGTATATGTGTGTGTCTCAGTATGTAGCATTAGAGGTGTGTGTCTCAGTGTGTAGCAGTAGAGGTGTGTGTCTCTGTGTAGCAGTAGATGTGTGTGTCTCAGTGTGTAGCGTGTGTGTCTCAGTGTAGCAGTAGAGGTGTGTGTCTCAGTATGTAGCAGTAGAGGTGTGTGTCTCTGTGTAGCAGTAGAGGTGTGTGTCTCAGTGTGTAGCAGTATATGTGTGTGTCTCAGTGTGTAGCATTAGAGGTGTGTGTCTCTGTGTAGCAGTAGAGGTGTGTGTCTCAGTGTGTAGCAGTAGAGGTGTGTGTCTCAGTGTGTAGCAGTAGAGGTGTGTGTCTCTGTGTAGCAGTAGAGGTGTGTGTCTCAGTATGTAGCAGTAGAGGTGTGTGTCTCTGTGTAGCAGTAGAGGTGTGTGTCTCAGTGTGTAGCAGTATATGTGTGTGTCTCAGTGTGTAGCAGTAGAGGTGTGTGTCTCAGTGTGTAGCAGTAGAGGTGTGTGTCTCAGTGTGTAGCAGTAGAGGTGTGTGTCTCAGTGTGTAGCAGTAGAGGTGTGTGTCTCTGTGTAGCAGTAGAGGTGTGTGTCTGTGTGTAACAGTAGATGTGTGTGTCTCAGTGTGTAGCAGTAGAGGTGTGTGTCTCAGTGTGTAGCAGTAGAGGTGTGTGTCTCAGTATGTAGCAGTATAGGTGTGTGTCCTCAGTGTGTAGCAGTAGAGGTGTGTGTCTCAGTGTGTAGCAGTATATGTGTGTGTCCTGTGTGTAACAGTAGATGGTGTGTCTCAGTGTGTAGCAGTAAGAGGTGTGTGTCTCAGTGTGTAGCAGTAGAGGTGTGTGTCTCAGTATGTAGCAGTAGAGGTGTGTGTCTCAGTGGTGTAGCAGTATAGGTGTGTGTCTCAGTGTGTAGCAGTAGAGGTGTGTGTCTCAGTGTGTAGCAGTATATGTGTGTGTCTTTGTGTAGCAGTAGAGGTGTGTGTCTCAGTATGTAGCAGTAGAGGTGTGTGTCTCAGTGTGTAGCAGTATAGGGGTGTGTGTCTCAGTGTGTAGCAGTAGAGGTGTGTAATATGTGTGTGTCTCAGTGTGTAGCAGTAGAGGTGTGTGTCTCAGTGTGTAGCAGTAGAGGTGTGTGTCCTCAGTGTGTAGCAGCAGATGTGTGTGTCTCAGTGGTGTAGCAGTAGAGGTGTGTGTCCTCTGTGTAGCAGTAGATGTGTGTGTCTCAGTGTGTAGCAGTAGAGGTGTGTGTCTCAGTAATGTAGCAGTAGAGGTGGTGTGTCTCAGTGTGTAGCAGTATATGTGTGTGTCTTTGTGTAAGCAGTAGAGGTGTGTGTCTCAGTGTGTAGCAGTAATAGGTGGTGTGGTCTCAGTGTGTAGCAGTAGATGTGTGTGTGTCTCAGTGTGTAGCAGTAGAGGTGTGTGTCTCAGTGTGTAAGCAGTAGAGGTGTGTGGTCTCAGTGTGTAGCAGTAGAGGTGTGTGTCCTCAGTGTGTAGCAGTAGAGGTGTGTGTCTCAGTGTGTAGCAGTATATGTGTGTGTCTCAGTGTGTAGCAGCAGATGTGTGTGTCTCAGTGTGTAGCAGTAGAGGTGTGTGTAGATGTGTGTAGCAGTAGATGTGTGTGTGTCTCAGTGTGTAGCAGTAGAGGTGTGTGTCTCTGTGTAGCAGTAGAGGTGTGTGTCTCAGTGTGTAGCAGTATATGTGTGTGTCTCAGTGTGTAGCAGCAGATGTGTGTGTCTCAGTGTGTAGCAGTAGAGGTGTGTGTAGATGTGTGTCTCAGTGTGTAGCAGTAGATGTGTGTGTAGCAGTAGAGGTGTGTGTCTCTCAGTGTGTAGCAGTAGAGGTGTGTGTCTCTCAGTGTGTAGCAGTAGAGGTGTGTGTCTCAGTGTGTAGCAGTAGATGTGTGTGTCTCAGTGTGTAGCAGTATATGTGTGTGTAGAGGTGTGTAGCAGTAGATGTGTGTGTCTCAGTGTGTAGCAGTATATGTGTGTGTAGAGGTGTGTGTAGCAGCAGAGGTGTGTGTCTCAGTGTGTAGCAGTAGATGTGTGTGTCTCAGTGTGTAGCAGTAGATGTGTGTGTATCAGTGTGTAGCAGTAGAGGTGTGTGTCTCAGTGTGTAGCAGTAGATGTGCGTGTCTCAGTGTGTAGCAGCAGAGGTGTGTGTATCAGTGTGTAGCAGTAGATGTGTGTGTCTCAGTGTGTAGCAGTAGGTGTGTGTCTCAGTGTGTAGCAGTAGATGTGTGTGTCTCAGTGTGTAGCAGTATATGTGTGTGTCTCAGTGTGTAGCAGTAGATGTGTGTGTCTCAGTGCGTAGATGTGTGTGTCTCAGTGTGTAGCAGTAGATGTGTGTGTCTCAGTGTGTAGCAGTAGATGTGTGTGTCTCAGTGTGTAGCAGTAGGTGTGTGTCTCAGTGCGTAGATGTGTGTGTCTCAGTGCGTAGATGTGTGTGTCTCAGTGTGTAGCAGTAGATGTGTGTGTCTCAGTGTGTAGCAGTAGATGTGTGTGTCTCAGTGTGTAGCAGTAGAGGTGTGTGTCTCAGTGTGTAGCAGTAGATGTGTGTGTCTCAGTGTGTAGCAGTAGAGGTGTGTGTGTAGCAGTAGAGGTGTGTGTCTCAGTGTGTAGCATTAGAGGTGTGTGTCTCAGTGTGTAGATGTGTGTGTCTCAGTGTGTAGATGTGTGTGTCTCAGTGTGTAGCAGCAGAGGTGTGTCTCAGTGTGTAGCAGTAGATGTGTGTCTCAGTGTGTAGCAAGTAAGGGTGTGGTGTCTCAGTGTGTACCAGTAGAGGTTGTGTGTCTCAGTGTGTAGCAGTAGATGTGTGTCTCAGTGTGTAGCAGTAGAGGTGTGTGTCTCAGTGTGTAGCAGTAGAGGTGTGTGTCTCAGTGTGTAGCAGTAGATGTGTGTCTCAGTGTGTAGCAGTAGAGGTGTGTCTCAGTAGATGTGTGTCTCAGTGTGTAGCAGTAGAGGTGTGTGTCTCAGTGTGTAGCAGTAGAGGTGTGTGTCTCAGTGTGTAGCAGTAGATGTGTGTCTCAGTGTGTAGCAGTAGAGGTGTGTGTCTCCTGCAGCTGGTTCAGACGCTGTCCGACTGGTTTCCATCAGATCCAGTTCCTCTGACAGCCGCCGGCCTGCAGCAGATATTACTGTTCACCCATCGTCCTGCACTCAGACCCTGGTTTGGTTCACACACTCTGGGAAATGATGAATTGCTGCTTTAACACTTCAGTTTGTGCGCAGATGACATATAATATGTTAACGAGGGATCTTTGGAGGTGATAGAAGGAGGATTGTGTTACCTTTATTGTGTTAGCTATGCTAACTGGTTGCTAGCTGTAGCTTCGTTTTTCAACCAAACAAAAGAGAAAGTAATTAATATGCAGCTTGTCAAACTTCTCCTTTTGAGCAAATCTTATTAGTTCAGTTTTTGTTTGTTCTCTTTGGTCACAGAGAAACCCTAAAGACACATGTTCTCCTATCAGTGTCACTTTGACCAGGTTGGTCTTCATGTAACAGGTACAACTACATTTTAAAAGACATATCATGCACATATTCAGGTTCATATCAGTATGTAGTGTCTCTACTGTGACATGTCTCCATGCTCTAATGTTCAAAAAGCTCTTTATTTCTCTCACTGCCTGTGCTGCAGCACCTCTTTTCACCCTCTGTCTGAAACCAGAGCCCAGTCTGCCCTGATTGGTTAGCTGGCCGGCTCTGTTGTGATTGGTCAATGGCTTAGAGATATCCCGCCCCTTAGCCTATCACATACAATGTGTTGGAGCTCTATCCTATAGAAGTGCGAGTGTGGAGGGAAATTTGGGAATTTAGCCTTTGCAGACCATTTACATGCACACAAACCTATAAACACACTACACTTCTTTAAAGTGACTGCAGACTTGGTTGTTCTGTCAGCCATTTCCAGAAGTTTGTCTTTCTCAGATTGTGGTTTGCAAGGCACTGTAGGCAAGGGATCCTGTTTCACACCTGGTATTTAAACCAGAAGACATGTTAGTTGATATTAACCCAATTAACACAAGTCAAGGGGTCTCCTGTGCTTCTAAGGGTCAGAGATGTGTTGTTTTTTGTGTTTAGGAACGGTTTCTAAACTCAGCAACGTCTCTCTTTTCACAACCTCTGTTAAGGTTTGCTGATATAGTTGTTTTGCAAGGTGGTAAATGGCTATATCATACAAACATACGGATTGTGGTCGTCTTTTAACCAGAAGGTTATGAGTTTGATCCCAGCCTGTGCAGTCAACATGTCGATGGGCAAGATACTGAACCTTGAGTTGCTCCCGATGGCCAATGGTGTGTGAGTGTGTGTGAATGTTAGTTCCTAGAGCAAGCTACACTGCTCTGTATGAATGGGTGAATGACTCGTAGTAAGGCAAGGCAAGGCAAGTTTATTTATATAGCACCTTTCAACACAAGGCAATTCAAAGTGCTTTACAAAAAATGAAAGACATTAAGAAAATGGCATTTAAAATCAGTCATTAAAAAGAAAAGATATAAATAAACAATAAAAGAAAAAGTACATGGATAAAAGTTACAGTGCAGTCTAAGATATGAATAGTTCAATTAAAAGCAGCGACAAAAAGAAAAGTCTTCAGCCTGGATTTAAAAGTAGTCAGAGTTGCAGCGGACCTGCAGGTTTCTGGGAGTTTGTTCCAGATATTTGGAGCATAATAACTGAACACTGCTTTACCATGTTTAGTTCTGACTCTGGGGACAGAAAGCTGACCAGTCCCTGAAGACCTGAGTGATCTGGATGGTTCATAATTTAGCAGGAGGTCAGAAATGTATTTTGGGCCTAAACCATTCAGTGCTTTATAAACCAGCAGCAGTATTTAGAAATCTATTCTTTGACACACAGGAAGCCAGTGTAAAGACTTCAGAACAGGAGTGATGTGATCCACTTTCTTAGTGTTAGTGAGGACTCGAGCAGCGGCGTTCTGAATCAGCTGCAGCTTTCTAATAGATTTTTTAGTGAGACCTGTGAAGACACCATTGCAGTAGTCGAGTCTACTGAAGATAAAAGCATGGACAAGTCTTTCCAAATCCTGCTGTGACATTAGTCTTTTAATCCTAGATATATTCTTTAGGTGATAGTAGGCTGATTTTAGTAATTGCATGCCTCTGGGGCGCAGAGGCATGCCAGGGGGGGCGCGAGAGACTAGGAGTAACAATTGTTATAAAAAAAAAAAGATTTAAAAAAAAATCATAATTTGAAAAATTATTGATTCGAAAATAATGTGATGCAGTACAGTACTATTACGTCTGTGTTTCATTAAAGCTCAGCTCTGTGTGTGTGTGGAACGAGCCATTTTGTGTGCGAGAGAGAGAGAGAGAGCGCACCGGTACCGGAGATCGTTGTTGTTAGCTTCTGGTGCTAGCGAGCTACGCTAACCCATATAAGGAGTTTTTTCAACAACAAAGTGGAGGAGAGTCCTCTCCTGTCAGACTGAGAGACTCAGTGAACTAAAGGACTCAGTTATCTCAGTGGGTCTCAAACGTTTTGGTCACCATTAATGTAAACAATTATTTCCGAGATTATTATAGTTTAAAAAAAATAAGAGAATAAATGAAAAACAGCTATGAAATACTATATGACAGTAAAACAAGAATAACGTTTAAAAGGGGAGTGTCAGTGATTTGTAAAATATCTATAAAGAAATAGAAAATCTGTTTCCAGTTCTGTTTCATATGGGTGTTGAGAGAGGTATCTAGATCTCTTCATTTTGCTCTCAAAGTGCACCAGATTGATGCTTTTAACTTCAAGATTGAAACAAATATCTTCCCGGGGGAGCTTGCCCCCGGACCCCCCTATGTGAGGTCCACACACACACCACCTATAAAAATAGCACTTTACCCCTGCGTATGGGGGTATGTGCCGTGAGCTGATTATCGAGCCTTCACACTGTGTATTTGTGTGGGGAGTGTTGCAGTAGAACATTTAACTGTAGCGACCGGTACATTAATGGGAAACCCTAAATGTTTGAGCACCCTCTATGAAACGTCCAGCTACCCCACAGCACCCCCAAAATAAATCTCTGGCGCCGCCACTGAGCCTGACTATTTGTGTTGGGGGGGCCCGACTTTTTTTTTTCTCCAAAGGGGGGGCCTGACAGAAAAAGTTTGAGAACCACTGGTTTAATTGGAGAAGGTTCTGACACATCCAGTCATTGATTTGTTCAATGCACTTACTCAGTGTTTGAATTGGAGCATAGTCTCCTGGTGAAATTGTTACGTACATTTGTGTGTCATCTGCATAGCTATGGTAACTTATTTTGTTGTTTTTCATTATCTGAGCCAGTGGTAGCATGTAGATGTTAAAGAGAAGAGGCCCCAAGATGGAGCCTTGAGGAACCCCACATGTCATATTTGTCAACTCAGATGTGTATTTACCTATAGAAACATAGTTGTTTCTGTCCTTTAAGTAGGATTCAAACCAATTTAGAACTGTTTCGAAAGTCCCACCCAGTTTTTCCAGTCGGTCTAGTAATATGCTGTGGTCAACAGTGTCAAACGCAGCACTGAGATCTAATAATACTAACACTGAAGTTCTGCCACTGTCTGTGTTTAAGTGGATGTCATTGAAGACCTTTACAAGAGCAGTCTCAGTGCTGTGGTTTGGACGAAAGCCTGACTGGAACACATCAAAACAGTTATTTAAATGCAAGAAATTACTCAACTGTTGAAAAACAACTTTTTCAATGATTTTACCTAGAAATGGCAGGTTTGATATGGGCCTGTAATTGTTTCATTACTGAAGTAGTATGTAAAGCGCTTTGAGGGGTTGAAAAGACTGGATAAAGTGCTTTATAAGTACAGTCCATTTACCATTCACCATAGAGGTCAAAGTACGCTTCCCTGTGGAACTCCTATTCTGCATTTGGGCGAGTGTGGTGCGTTAACATCCTGTCTTGTCACAGCAGACCTGTTTTTTTTTAATGCACATATTTTATATTTTATTCCATTCTATTTCAATGTAAATAATGCTATATTTTATTTAAAAAAATGTTTTCTTATTTTTTAATGTTTCTATAGTTTTCTTAAAATAGTTCTCTATCTGTGTTTTTAATTATTGTTTTACTTTTATGTATGCACCATGACACCAAGTCAAATTCCTCGTACGTGTCAACCTACCTGGTGATAAACCCGTTTCTGATTCTATCATTTAGTTCAGATTAATCTAAATGTTTATATTAAATCTGTTTCAGAAAAAGACTTCAGACGCTCTCCCAGATCCTCCGGCCCCTCCCACCAAATCAGCGAGTCGCCACAGTCTGCCGCCATGTCGCAGCGCCGTGACGTCCAGCGCAGACGAGCAGCCGCACGTCGGCAACTACCGCCTGCTGAAGACCATCGGGAAGGGAAACTTCGCCAAAGTCAAACTGGCCAAACACGCTCTGACCGGCCGAGAGGTGAGAACACAGTTTGTTTGGATTACAGTATAATATGTATTAATCAAATCGAACCTTATTCACATAGCACTTTTCATACACAAAATGTAGCAATATGTGCTTTACTAACCAAAAAAAACAATATTACCCCGGGCCCTCCTCATTCCCAGCTAATAACACATAACCTTGTGATTGACAAAAAAAAAACTTAATTCCAACAGAAGTAAAAAAACACAGGACTGAATAAAACGAGAATAAAATCATAAAATAAGAATAAATTAAAAATAAATGATAATCTTAAAAAGCCACCATTTTCTTCTGGGAGGCTGATCCACAATCATGGGCTGTAATAATAATAATACATGATACTTGTATAGCGCTTTTCTAGACACTCAGACGCTTTGACAGAGAATAAAAAACAACATATAGGGGGGGGGGGGGGTCAGTGGTTGAATGCAGTGTTGAACAGGTGGGTGTTGAGTGATGTTTTGAATGCGGTGAGGAAGGAAGAATCTCTGATGGATTGGGGTAGTGAGTTCCAGAGGGTGGGTGCAGCAACGGAGAAGGCTCTGCCGCCCCAGGACTTGAGGTTATGGAGGGCTTTGTACGTCATCAGGAGGATTTTGTACTGAATTCTCTGGGGGATGGGGAGCCAGTGGAGCTTGATGAGGACGGGGGTGATGTGTTCACGGTGTGGGTGAGTAGACGGGCGGCGGAGTTCTGGATGTATTGAAGTTTGTTGAGGATGTTTGCAGGTGAACCATAGAGGAGGCTGTTGCAATAGTCCAGACGGGAGGTGATGAAATAATATAAAGAAGCCTCATCATGGGTCTTTTTTATAACTTGAAAAACAAATGATTTGAAGGACAGTAGCAGAAGACCTAAAGGATCTTCAGGGTTCATAAATCTCATAAATAGCAAGGACCAAGACCATTAAGAGCTTTATTGACTGACATTAAAGGGTTTGCAGTTGTGAGGCTTCCTGTTTGAGGTTTGCAGCGGAGGATCAGGTGCATGCAGTTCTTCTACAAACAACAGGAAGTCAGTTTTGTAGTTGAACTGCTGGCGTAGCGTCACATGGATCATTGAGGTGATTCAGGAAGTTCAGACACTTCTTTTATAATCATAACTGAATCCAGAGGTTCAAGGTTCTTTATTTTGTCTTACGAACATAGCTATAGTGTAGTTATGCCGATGAAATTCTTAGGTCACTTCTCCAACAGTGCAACACAGACACAGGATACCTATTTTTCCATTGCAAATAAACATCTGCAAATCCTCTTAGTAATATGAATAAAATAGACTGCACATATCTGCCAAACTTGCCTGAGAATTGCCATATTTTTAAGGTTTCTTTGGTTATAAAATACTTCGGTGATATTTCTCTGTAGATCATGATTACACTGCAAAACGGCATACTTTTTTGCACATTTGCACATTTTTGCCCTCCAGTTTTCTTTATTTTGTGTTAAGGCGTACTCACATAGAGCTAACGGTGGCTTGAGTATATGTAAAGTATAAATATATAAGCCAAAACGATATCCAACCCATCATAAAGTGTCATTAGTCCTCACTCTACTTTTTACAACTGTTAATGTTTAACACATACTGCTTGTTGTGGGCAAAGTCAAGAAACATCACACACACACACACACACACACACACACACACACACACACACACAGACACGCCTTTAATACACTGAGAACTCATAAAAAGTGTGATTTTAAATCTGAAATTATAATAATAAATCTTCATATCGAAAGAAACAAATGACATCATACCTCACCATAATGTCATCTGAACGAGTTATTTCCATCTGCTTTTATTACCGGATGTTTTAATTATATCACAAGACGTTCTGATGCAGATTTAGACGATTGTATAATCTCACTCTGAGTTTCTGTGGGGTTAAATCTGCTGGAAACGTAACCCTTCAAAATAAATTATTAATGCTGCAGACGTCAGCAGCTGGGAGCCGATTGGTCAGGAGATCAACTGTGTGTTGTGTGTGTGGTGTGGTGTGGTGTGTGTGTGTGTGTGTGTTGTGTGTGTGTGTGTGTGTGTGTGTGTGGTGTGTGTGGTGTTGTGTGTGTGTGGGTGTGTGTGTGTGTGTGTGTTGTGTGTGTGTGTGTGTGGTGTGTGTGGTGTGTGTGTGTGTGTGTGTGTGTGTGTGTGTGAGTGTGTGTGTGTGTGTGTGTGTGTGTGTGTGTGTGTGTGTGTGTGTGTGTGTGTGTGTGTGTGTGTGTGTGTGTGTGTTGTGTGGTGGTGTGGTGTGTGTCGTGATGTGTGTGTGTGTGTGTGTGTGTGTGTGTGTGTGTGTGTGTGTGTGTGTGTGTGTGTGTGTGGTACACTTATTTTAAGATTTGTTTTCCAAGTCCGAGCCGTCCAATCAGCTGCTGGGTTTCTCTCTGGAGACGCCCAGCGATGGTTGCTCTGAGAGGAGAAGCTTCATCTGCTGTCCTGCAGCCATTTTAATTTATTGATCATCTTTAAAGCATATTCTGGATCCGAGCCTGAAAATAATAAACTCTTTCACCCTGCAGTCAGTGTGTTCCTGTAAAACACTTTCCATTTGCTCTGCAGAAATGATTTCAATGATTTCTTTCTGTTCATTTAATTCTTTAGTTCTTCATATGATTGCAAATCATACCCTTTTTCCAGTAACACTAAGCATCGGGAAGCGGGTGATGGAACTACAATGAGCTTCATGTAAAAATGTATTGAAGAAAGCAATGTAAAGAAATATTAAATTATAGATAGGTGCATCCGAATAATCTGATAAAGGCGGTAAAGCGTATCGAAAGAGCACTTTAGTCTTTTGAGGAAAGTGCTCTGTCTTGTTTAATTTAATTCACTTGTGTTACCAGGAAGTCTTACTGAAAACGCAACAATAAAACTCCCAACTAAACAGATAAATCAACAACAATTACGACATCCAGCATCATCAAAATGTCTGTTTTACATTCTGTGTGTGTGTGTGTGTGTGTGTGTGTGGTGTGTGTGGTGTGTGTGGTGTGTGTGTGTGTGTGTGTGTGTGTGGTGTGTGTGTGTGTGTGTGTGTGTGTGTGTGTGTGTGTGTGTGTGTGTGTGTGTGTGTGTGTGTGTGTGTGTGGTGTGTGTGTGTGTGTGTGTGTGTGTGTGTGTGTGTGTGTGTGTGTGTGTGTAGTGTGTGTGTGTGTGTGGTGTGTGTGTGGTGTGTGTGTGTGTGTGTGTGTGTGTGTGTGTGTGTGTGTGTGTGTGTGTGTGTGTGTGTGTAGTGTGTGTGTGTGTGTGTGTGTGTGTGGTGTGTGGGTGTCCCCCCCCCCTGTCTACTACTGTTTTTCTCTTTTGTTCTGCAGGTCGCCATCAAGATCATTGACAAAACTCAGCTGAACCCAACCAGTCTGCAGAAGGTACGTCTCATCTCTGACCTTTGACCTCCTTCCAAGCAAAAGCTATATCTTAAATTTGAATGTGACGCTGGAGACTGAACTTCAGCTACAACATCACTACTCACACAAAAACTCAACTAAAGTACCTCAAAATTGTACTTAACTGCAGTACTCCACTAAATGCAATTCACTACGTTGCACAGCTGCGTTTTAAGGCGTTACAAGATGTCTGTTTCAAAAGCAAAATCTCCCACACATTTCAGTACAGGATTATATATGTACGCTTTCTTTTTTCAGTTAATGAGTAACCTGCATCCGTTTTTCTTAACCCTTTGTTTGAACTCATGTCATAACCATGCAAACAAAGGCACAATGGATGCTGGTCATTTTAAATATGTATTGTAAATAAAGATACAGCTACTAATCTGATGTGTGTTAGTCAGTAATGTAGAAGTGGATGTGTGAGCATAACGTAGTGTTGACCTCTCCCCTAAATTAGATCATAAAGTGGACATTATTAAATAATAATCTTCACTGATCGATTTTACAGCTCTTCAGGGAGGTCAGTGTGATGAAGATCCTCAACCATCCAAACATTGGTGAGTCCACACCTCCTCCTCTTCCTCCTTCTCTTCTACCTCCTGCTCATACTTGCCAACCCTCCCGGTTTCCTCCCAGGGTCATATTTCTCCCGATTTCTGACAAAATCAGATTTACTCACGACTGTTTCCACTCTGACTTTAATACAGCTACACATTGTTTGGTTTCCATGGTAGCGCGTCTCTTTAGCAGCACACGCAACTGAAAGTCTGAGAGGGTGAGGAAGATAGTCACAGAAAACAGAACAAGAATCGACAACTCTACCCTCTCTGCTCACTCCTTTCCATATGCTCCATCAAGGTGCTACAGGCCGCAAGGCAGTGCACTTAGAACTACAATAAGCATGTTAATGTTAATCCAATACAGCTCCGGCGATCCACTAGCACCCCCCCCCCCCCCCCCCCCCGCGGTGGTTTTGAAATGCTCCCGATTTCTGAGGTCTCAAGGTTGGCAAGTATGCTCCTGCTTCATGTCTATATTCTCCTTCTTCTCCTCTTCCTCCTCATTTTCCTCTTTCTCGTCTTGCTCTTCCTCAAACTGCTCTTCCTCATCGTCCTCCCTTCTCCTCCTTTAGTAGTGCTCAGTTTTAAGTAGCATAAGAGCTCAGTATTTGGCTGACGGAGGTGTGTGGCACAGTGGGTTGTGCGTTGGTGTTCGGATCAGAGGAGCACAGGTTCAAACCCCACTGCAGTCAGCATGTCGTTGTGTCCCTGAAGACACTTCACCCCAAATTGCTCCTGTGGGGATTGACCACAGTATTGAGTATGTAAGTCGCTTTGGATAAAAGCGTCTAACAAGTGACATGTAATGTAATTAGAGCTCAGTATTTGGCAGCAGATTACTCAGTATTTGGCTGAATTAGAGCTCAGTATTCAGCAGTAGTGCTCAGTATTTGGCAGCAGCAATATATTTCTGCTTTTGTTCTTCAGTGAAGCTGTTTGAGGTGATTGAGACGGAGAAGACTCTGTACCTGGTGATGGAGTACGCCAGCGGAGGTAAGTCCAGCTCACCTGTCTGTCATATATTAGTGTCAAGCACTTATAAAACCACATTATTAAATCGCTCAACACATAAAACACAACAATGAGAATAGAAAATCATGTTTGAATAACCTGGCAATTATAAGGAGAGAAGGAAAATAAACGTACAAACAATTCATGATTCAAATGTAGTTACAGTTTTAGTCATTTAAGGCTTTTTGATAAAGCGTGTTCTTCAAAAGTGATCTAAGTGATGTCTGTCTGTCTTTCTTTGTGTCAGGTGAAGTGTTTGACTACCTTGTTGCTCACGGACGAATGAAAGAGAAGGAGGCCAGAGCCAAGTTTCGGCAGGTGAGATCATTTAATATCTACGAGACTATCTGGTCCTCAATATCCCATAATGCACTGGTCACTTGCTTAATAGTGCATTCAGGATGTGCCAATTAAACTTGTCTTGAAGTAGGTTGGAGGTTTGGATAGCTTACTGGTTAATAAATACATGAGATGTAAAAGGAAACAATTCTGCATTTCCGTCTAAAATCCACAATAACTTTATTTGTACTTATTATGTTGCCTTTATTAGATAGTAATGGTGGAGAGAAAGAGTGGGAGGGCTTAAAAAAACACAATTACATTATGGTTCATTGTTAAATATGCCAACAGCAAGACCTTTAAAGAAATGTGTTTCCTTAAATATTTGAAGGACCACCTCTGAGCTCCCTGTCTCTAATGTAGACTACTGTATATATCTGTTATTACAAGATGTTATGCTGTATTAAGTTCCATCTTCCTATTCCTTTTACTCAAAATTATTTTTTCAGAATCTGTTATTTATGATTCGTGAGCAAGCTAAACTCTCCTGGTGTTTTTCGGTGATATTTTGCACACTTCCCTGCAGTTTCCTGTCTGTTGCAGCAGGTTTAGTGTTGGGCAGCCATCTTTATATTGTAGTGTCTCGTCCTTCATGTCAGAAACCAGACCACAACGCCCCCCCTCAGGATAATTCAGCCTGCCGGTGTAACCGCTAATAAAACACATCGGCTTCATTATGGTCCATTAGCGTAGCGGCTAACAAAGCTGTTAAAACTGTCGAGCCGTGGTCAGCAAACAAAACCTCTCTGCTGTAATGTTACCTTTATGAGCAACTTCCTATTTTATTCAGTTTATTATTCTTTCTCAGATGTAATCAATTCTGTTTGTTATGTTTTGACTGATATAATATCTGTAAACTGTATCAGAGCTCAGTTTCTATATGTTATGAATGAGTGAGATTATGAGTTAGTTGATCCCTTCTTTAGTCAAACACTTTGGTCCCTGTGAAATATTTGGGACATTCATGGTCCCCAGAGGAGGAATCCTAACAACCTTTTCGTCTCCTCTATTCGTCCAACATAGTCCTTACCAACGGACTGTATATAAAAGACGTTTAAATATTCACATTGATATCTCCTTTTGATTTGTGGACAACCATTTTAAAGCCTGGAGTTTGGCTTTCGTAATGCAAGCTAACTAACACATGTATGCTCAAGTGAAAGCTCATCCTGACTCCAGCCTAGTCTGAGATGTCCCAGGACTATAAACCCTAACAGATTAGATTAGATTATTGATCGCACATTAGAAAATGGTTTTGTTACAGCAGCTTGCTGACGAGGCAAAACATGAGCTTTTCTCTGGTGCCCATTGCAACAAACAAACAGGACAGACTTTAAAAATCAACTAATGCAGAAGTTGTCTGTCTGTGTGTGTTGTTATTGTTGTTGTTGTTGTTATTATTTTCTAATAATTTTGCATCTTCTTCTATCACTCTGTGTTTGTGTCAGATTGTGTCAGCAGTGGAGTACTGTCACCAGAAGAGGATTGTCCACCGAGACCTCAAGGTAAACACACACACACACACACACACACACACACACACACACACACACACACACACACACACACACACGAACGAACATGTTGCGTTTCTAATCCAACTATTCTCTTTTGTTTACTTGCTTCAATTTCTATAACTGCTTTATTATAACTGATGATGTCTGACTTCTTTTTGTAATTATTGATGAATAAAGTGTTTAATAATATAAATCTCTCTCTCTCTCTCTCTCTCTCTCTCTCTCTCTGTGTCTTCCAGGCAGAGAACCTGCTGCTGGACGCCGACATGAACATTAAGATCGCAGACTTCGGCTTCAGTAATGAGTTCACGCTGGGCAGTAAGCTGGACACCTTCTGTGGGTCTCCTCCCTACGCTGCTCCTGAACTCTTCCAGGTAAACACTGGACAGACACATTTACACATGTTGCATATATATCATGTTTTACATTTTAAATGCCCCTTTTATGGCTCATTGGTTCCCTCAGAGCACATAAACATATTCTAGATGTGAAGATAGATATGAGAATACATAAGGAAAGTTAAGATGACGACTTGGATGCGACAAGAGTATAACATATGGGAAAATTAGAGGAGAGATTCAAGAAAATGAAATGAAAAGAAAGAAGGTTGAATTTGACCAAAAGGGCAAGAAAAACTCACTGCTATTGTGAGAGCAGTTTTAGGTTTGTATGCAGAGGCAAAGCTTTAATAACAGTTAATGTTTTTAGTGTTGTTTATCATTTTTAATATGAAAACCGTGAATAGCAATACCAACGTCATGAAGTTATAGATTTAGATTGACTTTGTATTGTTGCATTTCATTCATGTTATTTAAAAAGAAACAATGCTTTTGAGAGAATTGGAGACGCCTTTGATTAAGTAGTTTTATTGTATACAATCGTTAAAATGAAAGAAGATGGATGAAAATGTGTCCCAACATATTTAAGATAATACTTTCTAGCTGAAGATGCAAATATAACTTTTTAAACCAAATTCAAAATGTATTTTTTAAGAAATCTTCCTGAAAATGCAGCACCTGAAGACAGTAAGGTGTGTTAGGGTGTCGTAGAGCTGTGGGCTGCTGGGTAATGTAGTTCTGTACCTCTTTAGGGGAAGAAGTACGACGGGCCGGAGGTGGACGTCTGGAGTCTGGGAGTGATCCTCTACACGCTGGTCAGCGGCTCACTGCCGTTCGACGGACAGAACCTGAAGGTGTGGACAAAATAGTAGAAACACATTTCAATAATGTTAAAAAACTCCCAATTCACCACTCACTGGTTAGAACCCGGAGTAAAATACTTTTTCTGACAAACTGCTGCTGAGTCAAGAATATACCTTTTTACATATGAACTCAACTCGGTGTTATAACCTACATTTACTAAAGTACTGTATTTTTTTATGGACTTTTTCTTAAGTAGTTATGCAACTTAATGTACTCAAACACATCTATTCCAATTTAAGTCTTAACAATCGAGCTTTAACAAGAGATTATGAGAAAAGAAATTGTTCTGACGTGTGTGTGTGTGTGTGTGTGTGTGTGTGTGTGTGTGTGTGTGTGTGTGTTGTGTGTGTGTGTGTGTGTGTGTGTGTGTGTGTGTGTGTGTGTGTGTGTGTGTGTGTGTGTGTGTGTGTGTGTGTGTGTGTGTGTGTGTGTGTGTGTGTGTGTGTGTGTGTGTGTGTGTGTGTGTGTGTGTGTGTGTGTGTGTGTGTGTGTGTGTGTGTGTGTGTGTGTGTGTGTGTGTGTAGGAGCTGAGGGAGCGTGTTCTCAGAGGAAAGTATCGGATCCCCTTCTACATGTCGACTGACTGTGAGAACCTGCTGAAGAAGCTGCTGGTGCTCAACCCGGGGAAGCGAGGCAGCCTGCAGGTAACCCCGGCAACAGGGAGTAGAACCTGAAACCTTGCGTTGAAAACTCATAGACCACCAAAATAATGAAAATGGTGTCATTCTGGATCCTAGACCATAACTCCCTGCATCGACTTCACAATAAAAGCTTCGGAGTGGTTTCCTGTCGGCTAGTGCTGGGGGGAAACGATTATTTTGAAAACGATTAATCGGGCGATTATTTGATCGATTAGTCGACTAATCGAACGATTATTTTTCTGTTGTTCAATTCATAAAAAACGTAATGTAAAAAAAACGTAATGTAAAAAATTTTTTTTTCACGATACTGTGTCTCAGGGGATCTTAATATTTAAGAACCTATTAATGTGTTATACCAGATTAACGGAAATAATCTCAGCTAACTGACGATACAAACCATGTTTACCAAAACAAAACACAAGTCTCATAAGAAGCATCTAAATGACCCCTGAGCGAAAAATGCTAACGGACATTGGCACAGATCTCAAGATAAAAGTACCCTTATTACTTATCGTAGCTGCACATACAATATATCCGATTAAAGCTGAGACTCCACAGATTATGTAGGTACATAGTATCATCACTGAGTGATCCGGACTCGCGACAGGGGAAGCAAATACAGTCATCACAACACGTACCTTCACAGAGCTTCTAGGGAGATCGTCTCACCACCGTAGCTGTCAATCTGATCAAAATACGTGTTCAATGGCATTAAAATGAGAAAAAACGCGGCTGAATCGGTTAATCCATAGGTTTTTAACGTCTATGTATACAAAAATGATTGCATTTATAATCCATAATTCCATTTTAAATCGGAGAGCAAATGCTAGCTGCTAATGGTAGCCACCACAGCTAGCTGCTGCTTCTGCTAGGCTATGCAGCAGTCTCAGTGAGATATAAATATATAAATATCTTTGCGTTTTGGACTAACTTTAAAATATTCCCATGCTTTTGAAGACCTGGGGCGAGATGTTTTCTTTTGAGGGCTTCGTGCGCAATCCTGTGAGGAGGAGTTGGTAGCCGTTTCAGTCTCCATTGTGTTAGAAGTGCGATTGCGAACTGCTTGTTGCTTTGGGTGACCCACGTGTGTGTGGTGTCATACAGTCTATGGTGGCGACGCGTCGACGCGGAAATATGTCGTCGACGATATTTTGACGTCGACGCGTCGCTACAGCACTACTGTCGGCAGGTTTTTACTTCCACTTCAGAGGTTGTGTTTTCTGCTAGGTTTGTTTGTAGCGGTGTTGTGCGGTCACGTTGTGTGGCTCTGCATTGTTCAGACAACAATAGGATTTCAGGAGAAGTGTCTTAACATTTGCTGAATCATTTAGGTCATTGTGATTGACTCACCTCATTCAGCGCTAGGGAGCAGTAATGGGACTTCCACATACACAAAGCAATATATCAGGTGGAGACGCCCACACAGTTAGTGGCTCTTGATTAAAACTGGACCCCGAATGTCATCTAAACGAAACCACTCCTGTATTGTGTTTGTTTCTCAGCAAATCATGAAGGACCGATGGATGAACGTCGGCTACGACGAGAAGGAGCTGAAAACATACAACGAACCAGAACAAGACTTCAACGACCTCAAACGCATAGGTCAGACACACACACACACACACACACACACACACACACACACACACACACACACACACACACACGATACATTCCTGTTAGGCTGCTCCAGACGTCCCATAATCCTCTTTGTTTGATCATGTTACTCTATTAGCTGGAGGCAGACAATCGATGGAATTTGATATATTTAAGTATCTAATTTATTCCACTTAATATACTACATTACGTGCATATGTTATCATTGAAGTGCACAGAAACGGACCAATCACAACTCACAACAGTTAATGTATTGCTGTATCTGCCATTAGAGCTGTCAATGTCTTTCGGTTGACTGCAATATCTCAACAAAATGTGGATTGTGAGGATATTAAGTTCAAGAAAATATTCCCCCTCAGGATGAGCTGTCCTTCTTCTGATTTTTCATGTAGTGCCATCAACTTATCAACATTTGACGAATTATGAGCTCTTGAACTCTGTTAAAATATGCTAATGTGAGCATGCTAACACACTTAACTTAGATGGTGATGATGGGAATTATTAATAAAATCTTCCTTTGTGTTTTCTGACCAATCAGAGCTGATGGGGACGATGGGCTTCTCTCAGGAGGAAGTGAAGAAGGCGCTGGAGGGTCAGAAATACAACGAGATGACGGCGATATACCTGCTGCTGGGGAGGAAAAATGCTGAGGTTTGTTCAATAAACCGTTTTACATTTAGTCAAATCTTCCTGGTTGCTCAAGAATCTCACATTTTGGAGCTTATAGATACAATTTAGATTAATTTCTGTTAAGGCTAGGTTAGCACAAACACTAGAAGTAAGCCTAACTTCATCCAGTACTGTATGTTGCATGTTTTTATTTGATTGTATTTACTTGTTTAAAATGAAATGTGTCTTTAGGTTGACTTACAACATCTGTCCAGGGACTACAGATGAAAAATAGAAATGTTACAATAACAACAGTGTTACAGAAATGTTGATTGATGTGCACTGTCCCTGTTAAAAAATAAAATAAAAATCAAAGGAAGAAAAATCGACCTTCTAAGCACTCTGTCTGTAACTGAGCAGGGCTTTTACCCAGAATCCTCTGCTGTGTCTCTCTCAGTCTGAAGGCGGTGAGACTCTGTCCAGTAACCTGCTCCAGAGGTCACGACCCAGCAGCGACCTCAACGGCTCCAGTCAGTCACCCGCACACTCTCGCAACACATCGACCAATCAGAAGCAGCGGCGCTTCAGCGACCACGGTGAGTTTCTGTCCAGGCGTCAAAATCTCATAAAGGGTTACAGCGGATCTTTAAAAGTCTTAACATGTGTTGAAAACGAAAAGACACACGTGTAAGCCAAAACAAAAGGCAACATTGGTTTTCAAATATCTCTGAAAGAAAGAGCTAATGTATTTAAAAATGCTAAGTAGAATGGTATTTATTTACATATTTCGCAACGGCTCATTTCAAAATAAACGTGGATTTGCGTAAAAAACTAGTTTTTCGGGGTTCTGGTGTTTTGTTTGATTTTAAATAAACAAAGTCTTGGCTTTCAGAATATGAAACTTTTATTTCCAAAATCACACGATAAATACATGTTTGAAGCTTTCAAAGGGAAGACGACAGCTCTCACTCGCCCCGGCTGACATTATGAATGTAAGAGTATAGTAATCATAGATAACACGGCAGGGTCCGTTGCAGTTTGTTTTCATCTGATTTCAAATAAACAAAGTCTTGGCTTTCAGAATATTAAACTTGTTTCGGCAAATTCAGATGATAAATACAGCTTTGAAGCTTCGGCATAATTACAAGCGGAGAACGGAGTTCAGGCATAACAACAGCCGGTGTTTCTCGTGAGTGTTTTCCCCGGGAAACAAACACGATACACACAAATGCAAAAATACACAAACACACACACAGGTATACACACACACACACATACACACACACACACACACACACGCGAGCTTCCCCCAGACCAGTAATCCAAACGAAGATATCTTCCCTCCGTTACTACTTTGATCATTTGCTAATAATCAATCAGATCGATGGATTCCAGAGAAGAGAAAACTTTGAGGTCCTTTTTCTCAAAATGATGACTCAGTGACAGTCATTATATAATATGACATATTTCGCTTAATATTTGTACAACAACAATCCTGATATCATTAGAAAGCTAGGAACCTCCTCTTTCCAACAGTGTATACAATTCAAAATGTGTCTTCGGTCAATGCGACTGATTTCGATGGAGCAGGTCACATATTCTTTTGTTAGTAATCCACAGAATTCTTCTTGCATTATGATCACGCAGATCAGGACAGCAGAACCAACAACACTAACAATATATTTGAACTAAAATAAGAATACAATTGGCTATTTAAGTAAATATTGTAGGGCTTGTCTGAAAGGGTTAGGGGCAGGTAGAGGCACGATTTAGGTTGCTTTAAATGTCTCACATGGGAGAAACCTGTCTCTGAGAAATAGAAATTGCTGCATCAAGTCCAGATCGAATCGTTTTGAAAAGTCTTAATATCTCTTTCTCCCTGTCAGTCTTAATTCTGTACTAATAATAAAGGCAACAATATCTTGAAGTCTTAATGTAATTTGCCCAAAGCTTTTCTCTTTATTAACGTCACATTATATTTTATACATATATTTTTATATATATTTGTATGTTTGTATTTGGGATTGTGGGAAACGGTATTTCGATCTCTGTCTGTACACACAAACTGACTAAAGGTGACTTTGACTTGACTTTGACTTGATCTGTGTTCTCTCTCTGTCTCAGTGGCGCCCTCTATCCCCCCTCCTGTGTCCTACACCAAGCGTAGTCATGCCAACAGCGTAGAGAGTGACAGGAAGGAAGGGGCGGCGTCGCCCACGGGGGCTCCGGACCGCCGGAGGTCAGCCACCGCCTCAGGGGTGAGAGGAGTCACTGTTTCTGCTCCAAACTGGTCCTCGTACATGTTCTGTTCTTTATAAGGACATTAGCAGCACTAGCATGAGCATTGGCTATTCTTCCTGGGGTCCTCACACACACAAAACGTACATAAAACAAATCAAAACAGCTCATCATTTCAGGCAATTTACAATGCTATATGAGGTGAAAACTAAAATTGTCCAAATAAGGCCAAACAAAAAAATACTAATACGTGTACATAATATGATATACATAGCCACAGGCTTCAACCTTTTGAAATATACAGATACCAAGTTTAAAAGCAGTGTTAAAAGTCAAACAGTTATGTTGGTACCCTCTGTTGTTGAATCAGGAGACCACATGTACATTTATACTTTCTTGTTAACGCAATATCTAAGGAATACTTTGAGTGCATTTATTCCCATTTGGCTAAATGGTCCTCTTAGGGGATCAACGATGAACTGATTACTAGTTGTTGGTCAAAGATTGAGATTACTGTGACCTAACTAAATATGTTTTGGGGTCACGACTCAATCATTCTTATGCTAATGTTAACATTGCACTCAGATGTCTAATGTGAAAAAGCAAGCCGTCATTGATGTACATGAACACACAAGCTGGTCATTCTGAATTCTGTATATATGTATACATTCCTACATTTGGGCTCTTTAAATAAATAATTGGCTTACAGTAATTAAGCACTTGGTAACATGCTTATTTATGAATAAAAAAAAACGTCATTCCCTTTAGCCTTGTTGATAGAGATCACAAAAGAATATCAAAACAACAACAACAAAAACCATGACAGCACATAGCTTAAAATAACAACAGAGAAACATCATTTGGAAAACGAATAAAATAAATTAGGTGCAAATATGAACCCCATGGGAGATGAGCTTAAGCAGCTAAATAACGCATCATGCCGCCTTTTTAAATGTGCCTCGTGTTGTACAACGCAGGTCAAGTGTTATCCACACTTATGTCTATTTCTGTCAGCCTGTAGATTAGACTTTCTACCAAACATGATTCTGTATCTCACTCGGCGCTGGAGGAGTGGAGCATTCATGTTCTGTTTTTGTATCGTCCCTTTTACTGTGTGATGAAGCTGACTGTGTTACAGAACATAACTCGGAGGAACACGTACGTTCACGAGAGGACGAGCAGCGACCGCCACTCGGCTGCTGTGACCAACGGGAAGGACAGCAGGTGAGAGGGATTCTGGGAGCTTTTTCATTGATCACATTGCTGTTATCCTGTATATCAATAACCAGGGACGTGCATTTTGGAGGGCGGGTGCTCAAGTGAGAAAAAGGGCACTACCCATAATCATTTATAAAAAAAATTTTAGAACAAAAGGTTAAATATAGTTGCACATCTCGGACTTAATGACCAATTAATTTTAATACCCTCACGTTATTGTTTAATACTCAACAGAATTCTACAAAATAATCAGCTAACACGGAGACAATGGCCTTCTTTAGTATTCACTACGCACAAGAGCAGACAACAACAAAGGAAACTATGCCACAATGTGCATGTTTTCTATGCTACTAGTTAAAATTGCTATAATAATTAGTTTATTTTAGCACAACAATAAGTCTTTCGAGTGGTATTAACATGAATAACACTTCAAAATAGGGAGAGAGAGCATCGGACTATCTAACCTCCCGACCTGATATTTTTATTTTTTATTCAATCAATATATTTTTGGAAAGGGAAACTGTGCGCAAACAGGAGTAGATATATATTCAATAATAATTAAAAAAGCACCCCAAAAAAGGGCACTTTCTTTGGAGGAAGAAAAAGGGCAGGGGCTCAAGCCCACTTTGATGTCTGTGTGCACGTGCCTGTCAATAATTAACCTGTGTGTGTGTGTCAGTCTACCTGAGGTTCCTGCAGCGTCCCCCTCTCCATCGCCGGGGAAAACCACCTCCACTCGTCCCCGTCACGTGAAGTCCATGTCGGCGTCGGGACATCCCATGAAGTCCTGCCTCCCCCCCATCGACGACAACGTGGAGTATCAGAGGTCAGTACAGCTGGGGAGTAATATACATGTAACTTTGGAAACATTGTATTTATATAAATATATTTACATTACATTTCTTTAAGCTGATGATTTCATCCAAAGTGATTTACATTGATCAGAGATGGCAAAAGTCCACATCCTTTCCTCAAGTAGAAGTACAAATACTTGTGTTTAAAAATACTCTGGTAAAAGTAGAAGTACTGACTAAACTTCTTTACTCAAGTAAAAGTAAAGAAGTATGGGCTTCAAAATGTACTTAAGTAAAAAGTACCCATAGCTACCAGCTGTTTTAAAGAGTACCTGACCTCCCTTTATATTAATAGAACAATAATGTCATTGTTAGCTAATGAATGTTTCCATGCTGAACAACGGCAACATGACAACGTTTCCATTGGTCCCTCTTCTTTAGAGAAGACCAGGAAATGATGGATACACGGATCGTGTTCAAATCAATAGGCACGCAATGACTCTAAAGAATAATGATCACGCATCAAACACACATTCAAACTAAAGGAACCAGCTGTTTGGAAAATGTAAGAAGTAGAAAGTACAGGTATTTGTGTTCAACATGTAAGAAGTAGAAAGTACAGGTATTTGTGTTCAACATGTAAGAAGTAGAAAGTTCAGGTATTTGTGTTCAACATGTAAGAAGTAGAAAGTACAGGTATTTGAGTTCAACATGTAAGAAGTAGAAAGTACAGGTATTTGAGTTCAACATGTAAGAAGTAGAAAGTACAGGTATTTGGGTTCAAAATGTAAGAAGTAGAAAGTACAGGTATTTGGGTTCAAAATGTAAGAAGTAGAAAGTACAGGTATTTGTGTTCAACATGTAAGAAGTAGAAAGTACAGGTATTTGTGTTCAACATGTAAGAAGTAGAAAGTACAGGTATTTGTGTTCAACATGTAAGAAATAGAAAGTACAGGTATTTGTGTTCAACATGTAAGAAGTAGAAAGTACAGGTATTTGAGTTCAACATGTAAGAAGTAGAAAGTACAGGTATTTGGGTTCAAAATGTAAGAAGTAGAAAGTACAGGTATTTGGGTTCAAAATGTAAGAAGTAGAAAGTACAGGTATTTGAGTTCAACATGTAAGAAGTAGAAAGTACAGGTATTTGTGTTCAACATGTAAGAAGTAGAAAGTACAGGTATTTGTGTTCAACATGTAAGAAGTAGAAAGTACAGGTATTTGAGTTCAACATGTAAGAAGTAGAAAGTACAGGTATTTGAGTTCAACATGTAAGAAGTAGAAAGTTCAGGTATTAGTGTTCAACATGTAAG
This sequence comes from Gymnodraco acuticeps, assembly GCF_902827175.1. Classification (NCBI taxonomy): domain Eukaryota; kingdom Metazoa; phylum Chordata; class Actinopteri; order Perciformes; family Bathydraconidae; genus Gymnodraco; species Gymnodraco acuticeps. Next base: position 68,251 of record NW_022990548.1, read on the forward strand.
AAGTAGAAAGTACAAGTATTTGTGTTCAAAATGTAAGAAGTCAAGGTAAAAAGTCATCAGAAAAATAAGTAGTGGAGTAAAGTAATGATACCAGAAAAAAGTACTTAAGTACAGTGATGAAGTATTTGTACTCTAATACTTCCCACCTCTGACAATGAGTGAAGCATAACGATGAACAATACATGAATCGTGCAAGTACATTCACTTTGAATGAGCCAAACTATTTTAACTATAGGAATGGGAAGTAAGTAAAGTAAGAACTCAGTCTGCGATGGAAGATTTATAGACTTTTTGATTTCCCAATGTTCAAAGAGAGCTTGTTTCACTATGGCTCAATTTCAGTCCCTACCCACTTCCTCTCCAGTTGTGTGCGTGTGCATGGAGGGTTTGCCGTTCCAAGCCAACTAGTAGGAAATGGAAGTTATTACACCCTCTAACTGGAAGTCTGCCTCCGACCTGAACATGTGCCACGCTGTTTGTGTCCGTCATGAAACAAGCAGTGTACAAAAAGTTCCGTGCATTCATTTAATTCATGCACAAAATAAGACAGACATGTTTTATTGGCACACTCAATTTCTTTTAACTGAGGATCATAGATACCTGTGTCTAAACTAGAAAATATTGGTTAATATTGTATCTGTATTATTGTGTTGCATTGTTGGAGAAGCCTGTGACCTAAGATTTTCAATGACATAATTACTCTGTAGCTATGTTAATTTGACAACAAAGAACCTTGAACCTTGAAAATGGTAGACGAATGCATTTGATGTAAACTTTTGTATATTTCCAGTGACTGTTACAACAATCCAGCTGCTCATTAACATTCAATCTTATATACGAAAAGAGGTTTTCAAAAATGAAAGAAACAGAATTAAAGATTTATATTGTAATTGTCATTTATTACATTTTGTCTGGTCAAGTAAGTTCCTGTTTCTGCCAGAGAGAGGGAAGTTTGTCCTGAAGCTTGCCGCCTTTTTTTAATTAAAACCTTTCATCACAAGGCCAATAAAGTGCTTTACAAAACACACACACAGAAATAGACTTACAGCTAAAAAACAAAGCTGAAAAGTGTGTTACTGCTATGTACAGATATTAAGTACATACTAAAAGTGTCCAGCGTTTCTCGTCTTCCTTCAAGAATGGCTAACAGAGATTACAAATCTTAGGTCCCAGGCAAGACAATAAAACGGATAAAATAGAATGGAATAGTGCAAGGAGAGTCTATATACAAGTAATTGGAATATGATGTATTAGATAAATAATTTGTAAGTTGCAAACAGATGAATGTTATGGATAACTTCCCCCTCTCTCCTTCCCCCCACTCAGCTCCCCCCAGCAGCCCCCCCCCCTCCTCCCCCTCAGCGTTCAGCATCACCAGCAGCAGCAGCACCACCCCGGATCGGACCCGTTTCCCCCGCGGATCGTCCAGCCGCTCCACCTTCCACGGCGCTCAGCTGCGAGACCGCCGCTCCGCCACGTACAACGGCCCCCCCGCCTCGCCCAGCCTCTCCACGCACACCGCCGCCTCGCTGGCCTCCGCCCGCCGCGGCACCTCCACCTCGCTCATCGGGAAGATCACCTCCAAGTTCGTACGCAGGTCAGTGAGAGTCCAGAAGCTGTAGGAGTATTTCCGTTGACTCCTTTTAAAGCAAACTCAAAACCCATCTCTTCGCATCTGTCGTCCTTGTAAACTAATTTCCATCACCTAGTTTCCATCTACATTACCATCACTTCAGTCACATGCTTTTATCACGTGGCAATACTTATGGTGAGGTATAATGTTGTATTTAGTTTTTATAATTGTTATGCTTTGACGTTTGTATTTAGTTTTTGTCTTTGCTTTTGTTTGCTTTGTACAGCCCTTTGAGGCATTACTTGTGATTTGGGGCTATAATAATAGTAGTAGTAGTAGTAGTAGTAAATTGGGATCAATAAAGTACTCCTATCTTAACATTTATTTTACTGTTGCGTCTCTGTCCTCCAGGAGTTTATCAGGTGAGCCTAAAGAGGAGGGGCGGGACTCCAAGCCTCGTGCGCTGCGCTTCACCTGGAGCATGAAGACCACGTCCTCCATGGAGCCGGGGGACATGATGAAGGAGATCCGCAGGGTCCTGGACGCCAACAACTGTGACTACGAGCAGCGCGAGCGCTACTCCCTGTTCTGCGTGCACGGAGACGCGCGGCAGGACAGTCTGGTGCAGTGGGAGATGGAGGTGTGCAAACTGCCCCGACTCTCACTCAACGGCGTGCGCTTTAAGAGGATCTCCGGCACGTCCATCGCCTTCAAAAACATCGCCTCCAAAGTGGCCAACGAGCTCAGGCTGTGAACAACTTCCAGTTATTCATCGAAGGAGGAAAAACCTCTGTGGTCCTCTTTCTTCACAGAATGACGCCCCACCAAGTGACGGCGGCCATGTTGTGTTCAGCGACTCTCTAACTGCTGTATGACTCTGAGAAAACACACATTATTATACTCTACACACTTACTATTTAATGTTATCACTAAATGTTTGCCAGTGAAACCAAATATTAAAGCTGACGGTGCAGATTTCCAGCAGGTTGTAGTTCATCCCTCAGTGATGAGATCCAGAGCAAACAGCAGGAGGATGTTTCCATCTGTCCTCTCTGTTGGTTTATCACTGTTTACATGCACTTCAGATTTTTACGAAACCTTGGAAACTGAATTTTAAAACATTGTGTAAAGTGGAAACACGTCACGCGAGCTAAAGCTGATTAAACAGGGAGAGTTTTGTTGGAGAAACCTGAAGACTTCCACTTTTACTTTGCGATTTGCATGTGGGAATATTAAAGAAGCTGTTCGCAGCAGTGGTTTTAAAGAAGACCAAGCTATGTCATCTGGAGTTTTAGAGGCTTAATATCATTGCTGTGCATGTAGACATATTATCAGCTTTCGGTTTGCTAACAGTACCTTTGTCTCTGGAGTGCAGGTAAACAGTGGAACGTGACCTCCGCTCTACCTGTGCAACTCTCCTGCTGCAACAGAACTCACTAACTGTGAGTCCGCAGCTACAGAGTCAGCAGGCCAAGTGTGTGAACTCATGCAAGGAATTTAACTGCGATTTTTCATTGCTCTCAATACACACACACAGAACAGCTAGAAAACAAAGCTGGAAAAGGTGAACATTTTACTGCTATGTACAGATATAAATACATACTAAAAAGTGTCCAGCGTTTCTCGTCTTCCTTTGACAATGGCTAACAGAGATTAAAGAAAAAAAACAGGATGATTCAGACATCTAATGTATTTGAAACGACTAATTTAATGACACACCCTTAATTCAATGTTGCATGATAGGGGGGAATACTGTTTGAGCTTGGATTGGGAATTTGTGTGCATGTCCAGAAAAGCACTCGTGACCCTCAATCATTATCAAGCCGCAACGGTAGCCCCCAAAAAGGTGTCATCGGGCCATCAAAGAAATCGTTCATGATCATTATGGAACCACAAAGGTGCAATCGGGCCTTTTGCAGTTACTCAGTGGTTGGATTACATTTTGAGGAAAAATCTGAGCAAAAGTATCTGTTCTATAGGTTGGCTTTTTCTTATTGGCATATGAAGTTCACAGAAATAGATTCAGCTGGAAACTAAAAACAAATGTCTTTGTTTTTAATTGACGTGCAATTTACTAAAAAAATATTCAAACTTGATCTGAAGAGTAGAAGTGAAGTGTGCAAATCTTGAGGTTTTTTTTCTTTTAATTCATGACACAGAAAAGGAGGAGAGCGGAGACCCTTGACCAAGACCACGCTCTATATCGTAATGTTGACGAAAATGAACAATACTTTTTGTATCCACCTCGTGATCCGGGCCCGGTCCAAATTTGATGCGTTCTTTTTTTGCCAATGCTTCACACTTTGACTAAAGGTCTTGAGAATGGGACCAGTAGTTTTTCTGTAAACAACAGACAAACCACCAAAACAAATGTACCGAAAACACGACTTCCTGGTGATTTTAGGACCAACAAAACAGAGACAGACCATTGTATGTTCTTTATCTGTCAAATCAGTATTTCAGCTTTAATTTGTTGTGAATGAACAGTCAAACAGTTAAACCTTCAATTCATTCAAACAAACTCTAACACTAGCTTGCATGCTAAGGCAGGTGTAATGAAGTTTCTTTCTCGCAAATGTTGGTGTCACCTGGTCATTGTATTGAAAAGCTTTTTTTAAAAATAACATTGTTGGTTTTTCTCCGGATTTTAAAGTCCATCATTCGGGTTCTTTATGTGAACCATTATCTTGATGCTGACGTTTGCTGCAGATCTCCGTTTGCACAGTTGAGTTGCACAGTTTACAGTGGAGGTTATGAAGAGTGGTAAACAACCAATACAACATCCTCCCTGTTGGTTGAGAGCCTGTGACCTCTGACCTCCCCTGCTGGCTCATGTTATTACTATTGCAATAATACCGGAGCTCTTGGTAAATGATGTCAGTGGTTTAAACTCAACCTGTAACGCTTTATTAATCTTTGTATTTTACACATTTACAGCTGACAGACCGAATGTGTTTTTATTATTTTTGTTATTATTGCTGTGTACAACTATACCTGTCAAGGTGAATATGTGCAGGTACAGTATTGATTAGTCTGTTTACTTGGTCCACACTGTCTCCATTCTGTGTTGGTTTTCCACCGCTGAAAATACAACCGTATTATTATTTTCCCAAAGCCTTTAGCAGTGAGATAAAACTTGGAGCATCAAAACATTGAGCAAACACATTTCCCCTGTTTTAGGATCAGTCTGGTGTTTTCAATCTGTTTCTGAAAGGGTCCCTTAGGCTGATTCCTGGTCCATATTTCTAAATGTATTCCACCACTAAATGCCTTCTGAATGTACTGCTTTGTATTTCTGATTGCATTAGGTTGTACCAGAGGAAATGGAGCAGTTTGTGGTTTTAAGTTGTATATTTTGAGTTGTTCCCCACTAATCAACAGAGCCTCTAACTAGCTCTATTGTCTCTACAGTCTTGAGGTCCTGAGGGTTCACCGTGCAATGGTTCTCCATCACTACTGAAACTGGAGAACACTTTGTACTGTATGTTGTAGCACTTAAAACCAGGAAGGGAACAAACAATGCAAACCTCACGTCCCTGTCTGACGGGGATGAGAGAGGTGACAAGGTGTGAATATGACGCTGCCTTCACGTCACCTTGGGAAGGACTGTAAATCTGAGCCTCTTACTTGAAAATAGCCTTTGCCTCAGCTTCCAGATAGAAACTCTTACCATGTGACCGGCAGGTTTGTCGGGCACGTCATTAACAGGAAAGTAGCAGAAGTCCAGTGTAGCCATGTTCATTTCATTTTAAATAAAAAAACACAAATAAAACATGTTCAGAATCGTTTTGTGATCGCCGCTGAAGGATGAAAATACTGTTATTTGTATAATGTTTAATGACATAATTTTTAAAGTGATTATTTCTACATTTTATCCCACTGTAGCAAAAACATTACAGATGTCAATAATGTTTTAACTGTTCTTCATTAGGCTTTCCTTCTGGAGCAGGTCCAGTGAGTTGAGCACTAAATGCATATTCAAGTATTTCTGTTTACTTCTCTCTTATATTTTAGAACAACAATTCTAGAAATGTTCTAATATTTCCTTGGAAACATCACTGTTTTTGTTGAAATATTGACATGCTGCATACAAACTGTTGTAGGGCATAGCCACCGTAACTGATTCCTAGTTTGGCAAGGCCTTGAATGTAACAGACATATTTTTTTTTTACATAAAAGTTCCACAATTCCAGTGTTAAGCATAATGGATAAAAGTATCCCCTCATGCAAGGTGAGTATACATATTTTAAATGCGTAACAGGGCTGGCCTTATACTTTATTTTCTAATATGTTTCATGAGTTTCAGCAGCAAAATGATTGGTTAGCTAAATTGCTAATGGCTAGCTAATTAGCCAATATGCTAAACGGGCTCTAGAAAGGGAATCGTTTTTAACATTAGGCTACGTGTGTGTGTGTGTGTGTGTGTGTGTGTGTGTGTGTGTGTGTGTGTGTGTGTGTGTGTGTGTGTGTGTGTGTGTGTGTGTGTGAGATCAATATTTCGTTGCTAACTTGCCCGTAAACTATGCTATTTAATATGTATTTTAAATCATTTCATAACACACACAAAAAATGTGCCACATTAGAAACATCATTTTATGTAAATAGAAGATACATCTTTTTATCAATAATTATGACATTGTTTTAGTGTTTTTTCTGTGTTACATTAATATTGTTAGGAAAATAAGACTCGCTCTTTTTACTGAATTAGTATTTAGTATATTTGTCTTCCTAATTAAATATATTTCAGTGTTTGGTTGCTAAATCCTTCCACACTCAAGCTAGTCGTCCAGATCTACTTCTGTGCAGGGATGAGCCCCTCGATGTCTCCATTGACCTCCAGCCTCTTCTCCATGGTGATGAGCAGTTTGACCCCGTCCACCACCAGCTGGGTCAGACCCACCTCGCTCAGGCCGAAGGTCGCTGTGTTGCTCACACAATACAGCGCCGGGGAATCTGCAGAATATGAAAAGGCAAGTCATAGACAAGAGTTTTCTGTTCAACTGTGAGTTGTTCAAAAAGTACTTTAGGTTTGATCACTATGGGGGAGTTCAAGTCCATTCTAAAGGACAGAGAACAAGAAACCATTGGCCGATGTGATTGCTCTTATATCCCCTAATTGAAGTTGTTTTAAAATTATGCCAGTTTTTTATGTTATATACAAGTTTCTTTTATTTCCGTTTATACTGGTTAATGTGTCATTTAATTTGTGTTTTACGACCGCTCTATTCGTCTGCCTGTATTGTTTTGTGTTCATTTTTGCCCTCTTGGCCAGATCGCTCTTGAAAAAGAGATTTTAATCTCAATGAGACTTTTACCTGGTTAAATAAAGGATATATAAAATATATTTATATCAACAACAGCAAACATGTAAGATGTCGAAAGTCAGTAGACAACGAAAGAAGGAATTAACAACATTAATAGTTTAACTTTTCATTATAAAGTAAAAGTTGATTCCACAAAGTAATGGCTTAAGAATTATGACACAGTCCGCCTTTACAATGTCTCCCTATTAGCTTAATGCTTTTTCAGGATGCGATTGGGTTTACCGGTGGGTATTGTTTTCCCCTTCAAAATAAAGAGTACATTTCTGATAGAGAGCTAAACACTGACCTGCAGTTCATCAGGTTATGTGATGAAACATGTCAGGTCTGCTCTGGTTACCTGTGGTGTCCATGCAGAGCCTCAGTCTCTTCAGGACGTCCTGCAGGCGGTTGTGTTTGGGGAGGTGTTGTAGTTTGAGATTCACTCTGATCCTCAGACCTGTTCCCACGTCGGCTGGAGAGCTGCTGACCCAGCCCAGCTGCTGCTTCCAGGTGAACGGGTGTTTGAGTTCCCCGTAAAGATCCTCCAGCTGGAAACAGAGAGAGGAGCAAACAGTTGGAGACTCAAAGGTCCGGGATGTCAAAGGTCATTTTTTTACTGAAGGAACTTTTTCAAGAACTCCTTCTCCTATTGGAAGACAAAAAGATATTCTCCACCACTGACAGTATTTTGAATGTGAAGATGTTTGTGGTTTTTCACTTTGCTTATTGGTAAAACACTGTGAAAACGTGCATTTGCAAATACTGGGAAGCCAAACCCTTACCCCTACTGTGTGTCATTACTTGGAGGTTTATCGTAAATAAAGTAAATCATAATTTTTAACACAAACAATGTTGATACAGATCTCTTTGATATTTACTGGGACATCTGACAGGGATACATCAACTTGTCAGTGATCACTGGTGGATGAACTAGATTGGGATTTCTTTGCTGCTATTTCTTGTTATCGGCCGCCATTAAAGATGCTAAAGTTGAAATTCCAGTATATCTGGGATCAAGGGATTTCCTCCACACAGCTCTAAACATGACAGCTGAAGCGTTGGCTACCAGCCAATGATGCTAAAAATCAGACCCATCACTGACCTTCTGCAGGTTGATGCACATGCATTTGAATGCCTCAGTGATGTTGGCGTCGTCTCGTGTGGACACAAGTCTGAGGTGGTCCTCCATGTTGACCCAGACCACCAGGCTGCCATCTTTACTCACCCTGCAGCAAAGAATAGTGTGACATAACATGTATGACAAGGAAATCTTATCAAACATGTTCCTGGAATATTGAAAAACGCAACCATAAACATTACAGGTTGATAGTGGCAGATTAACTTAGTATTCTTAAGAAGTGTGACATGTGGCGCCTTGCAGGAGTTAAATTGCTGATTTCTCTGATAACTTTACGATTTACTGTGAGAGTCATGGTTAAAAATAGTAATGCTGGATATGGAACTGTTTTATCCAATATCGTTAACCAATATCAGCTGTTTCTCATGATCGACTGGTGAAAAATGTGTAGACATGCTCTCTAGTAGTGTTGTAGTCGAGACCACCTTATCCGAGACCAAGACATTGTCAAGACCGAAGAGTAGCAAGACCAAGACAAGACCAAGACTTTAAGAGGGCGAGACCAAGTCAAGACCAAGGCAGGGCGAGACCGAGTCAAGACCGGAACCAAACTACTGTGAATCCAACACTACATGATACACTTACAATACCGTGTGTAAGATACCATAGACAATTTGATCTGAAAGATCCACATCATAAAAAGACACATATACGTAAGATATAAATTCAATTTCCTCATATTTATTCAAAAAGTTATCCTTTTCATATAAAAACAGTAACATAGTAAGAACATAATATAAAACATCATAATATAAATGTTATGGTATATAGGTCTAAGCAACAAACCATCTTTGTAAAATGTAGCCAAATTGAATGATTGATGCATTTTGAAACATCTTCACTGCAAGACCGTTTGAGTGTAGCAGCCGGTATAAACCAGCGCATGAGGGCAAAGATTCGGAGTCAGGTGAAGTCACGTTATTGGTTGAATTTTTGAAACAGGGCGTTTTACATCCAGTCACATCCCCAGCAACAGCCGTGGTCTCGACCATGGATGTATAATAAGAACGGTCTTGACATAAAATCTCGTGACCTATAGGTCCGAGACAAGACCGAGACCAAATACAGTCGATTCCGAGACAAGACCAATACCGGTCTCGAGTACTACAACACTACTCTCTAGTCAAGCAAGAGTATATTTGGAAATTGCAAACCAATTGTAAAGGTGCATTCCACCTCCTACTACTTGTATATCTTAGTGTGAAGCTACTACGTTCTTTAGTCAAGGAATAGGGTTTCGTATTATCAACAAATAAATCATTGCCTACAAAGACTGTAGGCTACATATCTATAGACTATTCCAATGATCTGCAACACAATAATCAGCACGGATATATTTTGTGCATCCTGAGCAGAAACCGGACAGACCAGACTCCCCGGGCGTCAGGCCAGTCTCGCGCCACACCGATACGGAGCTGAGAGTCAGAAGGCGGGTCAAAGTCCAGCTCCCTCTGCTGATCCTGGTTCAGATCCTCCAGTAAGAGGAGTCGACCCGGCAGATCCTCCTCCAGACGCTGCAGAGCTGAGAGCAATAGGACGACACACTGGTCAACTGGTTAGTATAGGTCCATTTTTACACTGGGTTCATAGTCCCGCCTCCCCCATGCTTTTCTGATTCCATTCGATGTTCATTGTATTATTTCTTCATAAGACTCCACCTGGTCTAAAATCTAAATCTGAAAAAGTGATACATTTTCTAATAGATCAGATTTGAAAAACCTAATTTAGTCTTTGTGGTGACAAAATAAAGATTCCCGCTATGTTTTCAGGTTGATTTAAATGTATTGACCAAGGAGGATATTTGTTTTACAGAAACTTCACATATGCATCCATACTGGGTCAATGAGGCAGCTTGTTCAGGGAAGGGCCACTACTGCAGATGTCACAACACATTTTAGTGTCATTTGATATTGTGCATGCTTTCATATCTGAAGGAGTGTGGGAAGGCAGATGATTTTGGAGACAGTAACGTCCCGTCCACACGGCGGCGTGCGTTGAAGCTTCAACGCAGCTTCCCATTCACTTTGAATGGGGTGACGTGCCTCCATTGCTCGCTTCAAAAGTTGAGAAAAGTTCAACTTTTCAAGCTTCAACGGAAGCGTCAGCCAATCAAATCATATGCCAGTACACGTGCTTGTGTCTCCGGGGCGGGAGATTAATGTGATTGGTTGTTCGTCGCGAGCCAGACACACCCACCGGCAAGCTTCAACGCACGCTGCCGTGTGGACGCACCATAAAGGTAGCTATGAATTCACTGAGATACTCTGAGATATGCAGTACCTCTTCTGGCCAGTGTGAGGAGCTCTCTGCGCTCTCCTCGGCTGCAGTGTGTCGGGAAACAGAAGCCCTCGACGCCTCGAACAACGCTCACCTCACAGCGTACAGCATATGATCTGTCCAAGTCCTCACCCCCCTGCATACACACAGAAACATATCGGTAAACATGTGACACTGACATTGAGCTTGTAAAGCTGACGTGCGAGCATTGCATTTTTCCAGAACATTTCTCTTATACAGACTGGTCTATTTAGACTAAATTGTGTGCTGGATACATGGATGTCACACATGTTTGTTGGCTTGTTCAGTTCAAAGAGTCAAGTAGACAGACTCCATTGACCCTTGCAGATGTAGGCAGATGACAGACGCCAGACACCAAATGCAAAGCAGGCTTTAAATTGGGTTTAACCACAGTGAGAGTTTTCTTTTGACCAGCTACCTTCAGGTTGTCGCAGTTGAAGTCGCTCTCTGGCGTCTGGCTGGTGATTTTGTGTCCGTGATGTGCCTCGATGACACGGTCGAAGAAGTCGCAGAACAGGATGTAGGACTCAGCGTCGCCAGCCACACAGCCCACAGAGGCAGGGCTGCACCAATCACCTTCATACACACACAGACATACACATGTAATCCTACCAGATCGGATCAATTGTTTGTAGAGTTTTCTTACACACTTTTTCGCAAGATTAAATGATCATGTTTTTCTCTCAGCCATCTAGTGGCTACAAAAGGAACTGCAGGTTAACGCACAAGAAACGCATACATACCTATAGCTGCTATCCTGAAAACGTAACCATTTTTTCCCCTCACATGCATTATCTGCCATTAATTTCGTCTGGAATAACTGTAATTATGATAGTTACTTTTGTCTAAACGTTGCTTATAATTAAACCAATCGAACATCAGTAGGTCTTAAACATAGAGAAAAAGACTCAAATTCATGGTAACATCAGTCATTTTTGTAAATACGTCATTACATTACATTGATACATACATTAAAAACAGGACTATTGTTTGCATTACGATCAGCTTAAACACAAGAACAAAAACATGTACTATCTGTTGTCAAAACTTGTTACAAATTCAGAAGACGATCGCTTTGGAACAACCTACTTTTCAACATCTACATTACCGTTATTCTCGACTCTGAAACATATACAGTACTGCATTTCGATGAACTTTGTATTTCTGCTTTGTCTTGAATTTGTGGAATTAAGCAATCTTTGTTTTTGTGTTTTGAACTTCTTTCAATTGTTTACGTTTGACAATTGATATCTTATTAGGGAGGAATGTTCATAAGCTATTTCTGGCATCTAACTTCTCCTGCTCAATGTTCATACTTTTTCTTGAATACAATACTATAATATTACAAAATTGGACATACATGTATACGTGTTAATAAGTAAAATGTCCATGATGTCCTTCTATCAGTTCTTCCTTATTTTAATCCCACTGTGATTCTCTTCACAGCCTCCATCACTCTGACATCATGCTGACATCACCTGGTTCCTCGAGGCCCGGGCGGATGACATCATCAAAGAGCACCCCGCTGTGGGTGCAGCGGTGGAACTGGCGGTGGTACATGGCCGCTGTGAGGATCCGGCCCATCCAGGTGTGGTTCCTGCTCAGGTCAGGGAACTCCTCGTCAGGGGAACCTCTCCTCAGGGGGAAATGGGACATGGGGTCGGGGGGGACCAAACTCTGAACAGGAAGTTGTTGTAGATTAGATTAGGAAGTGTTATTATAGAATTAATAATGGCCCGAACGATATTTCTCATGTGTTTATTTGGATCAAGAGATCAAGATAGATTTCAGGAGCTTACTTATCTTCATATAAATCCAAATAAATAAACAAATGATGATCCAGGGAATTCACTGCAAGGATCATTTTTCACTTCTTGGAGATAAAGCCATAATTCAAAGTTTGTCTTCAGTGTTAGATATCTATGACTACATTACTTCCACTGTTTCAAGGTTTTTATTTTTCACACACTCAACATTTTGCAGTGAAATGCTTTGATGAATACTCCAGGACTGAGTTAAGATAAACATCTTATTCTGCAATATAAACAACAAAGATGTAGAAAGATGATATGTGCAATATTAACTATGAAATATATGGCAGAATAATATTAGATATTCTTCATGAGGTATGTTACCTCCAAAATTGTCCGGTACCTCGTCTCCATGGGGAAATACACTGGAGCTGCATACAAACAAAATAAGAAAATACTTATTGTGAAATTGTGATTGATGCAAAGCCAACATAAAAAATACTAAAAAGGTAGTTGCTCTCCTGTCAAAAATGGCTTCTACACAATGTTGATATTATACAACTGTATCTGTGAGATTATCCTCATATCAAAAACTCTTCATCTAAATCTTGTGTAGAGTCTGGAGAAAAAGAGAACTGAAGGACAGTTAACCACAGGATACAAAGGTTCATAATAATGTTGATGTAGCCATGCTCTCTGAGTTAGTTTACGGAGTGAAAAACACGAGGCATGCAGTGAAAACACTCACGTTTGACCTTCCACATGTTTTCAGCGTGACGACCGTCAGCACAACAAAAGGTCTAAGAATAGTTCTGTTGGTCCTGAGCAGCTCATCCTGCAGGAGTCCAGTTACAGTCCAAACACTGTCGACCTTTTTATAACTGCTCACTGCTGCTGCGTCTCACCCTCCATCAGTGGAGACACTATGACATGATTTCACTCATATCTTTGTTTTCCTTCGCACATTCCTCTGATAATTTCTCATATTTCTTCTTCCACTTTTCAAACTGCAAAGCTCTTCCACTTTTACATTCATTCACTTTTCCCTTTCCTTCTATAACTCGTGTTTTCCTTTCATCCCTTCTTACCGTCTCAACACTGGAAACATAGGAAATAGTTTCAGCTTTTTAAAAAAAGGAAAACACAACAGTGTGGATAAAACTCAGAGGAAACAGAGAAATAAAACTCCCCCATTGTCTGCCTTATTTAACTGCACTGCATCCACTCAGCCAGCAGATGTCCTCCAATACATTCACTGTGCTTTAAGTAGTAACACATTTATAAAACAATCCGCTTAAAAACATACACACGCACAATCTCTATGATGGCACCTCTTTTAAAGATTATTTTTACTATTCTTCTGCATACGGTTGTTTAATTAATTAATTAATTGAATTTAAAAATGTGCGTAATTTACACATCCACACCACCGTTTCAAATGGCTGATTTTGTCCCTATTAGTGTTAAATAATTGAATGGTATATACAAATTGTCTGAACAAAAATCAAACTTCTATTTTAACTTGATGATGACACTCTAAACTCAATAGTTTACCAGATAGGGGGTTGGACATTTGTGTGGCAAATTGGGAAAGCCAAGCCCAGCGCCGTATAGATAGGGCTCTGCCCATAACCAGTTTTCAAAGTAAAAGCCCCCACCTTAGAATTTCACGATGTATTGAAATTTCGTAGGCAAATGAAGACATACGGTGGGACGTACAAAACAGCCCTTGAAGTTGTATTGTTAACACAACAGCAACCTTTCTGAGACAACAACTGTTTATTATGTTTATCTAGCATTACATTATTTTGTCCCTACTTTTCATTAGATAACATTCAACTTGCAATGTTCAACATTCATTTGGACTAAATACTTTTAAATGTTCCTACCTACTTTTTGTCTGCTATTATAATTATGCTTATCATATTTTACATTTGCTGGACAACACCATTTGAAAAAATAAAATGCATTCTGCTAATGCTTTATTTTCTTTACGACTGGATAGTAGCGACATGCAGGTGTGTCCGCACTGAGGAGGCGTGATAAATAATCACAAAGCAGCATCGCTTCCTGCTTCCTCACATGATCTAAGGCAGGCAAAACAGGGTGGCAGTTGAGCAGTAACACCGTAAAGGTAACTTACCTGGTTGTTTAACTATCAATAAAATAATAAACATCATTAAAAAGTAGGCCGAAAGTACAGCTGGAACTAAGTATGCAAGAGGGTTAATTCAATTACGTTTCTTAACTCAGCTAGTGGTGATATTTATCCTTGACTTTTAAAGTCAGAGGAGCTGGGTGAAGAAATGCAATATGGGAGACTTCTTTACGACCGGCCAAGCTTTGGATCCGGAGACAGCACAGTTTGGTAAGATGATTCCTTTTTGTGTCTGTGCCCTCTTTTTCCATTTTCTTTTTGTGAATCAGTTCAGACTTCAATGTTCAGACTTTGTGACACAGACTCTTACATTAGATAATGTATGAGGGTGGAAACCGGACCATTGCAAACCTGTTTCCTGACTCATTACATAGCATTTAGCTTACGCTTTTTGTCACTCATATCAACACAATCTCAGATGTCTTACAGGCCTGTAATAAAGCAGGTGTCTCGGCATTGTACAGTATATGCCTAATGCTCCTAATGTTTATAATCGATCACATTTCTGTACATTTTGCTGTGTATGACTAACTGTGACAAAAAAACGAAAAACAAATTAAATTGTCAATTCAAGCCTAGTTTTATTAATATAGTGTCAGAGTAAGTAGTTATACCAAAACTATTTTCATATAGTACAGGCCTTGACTGTTATTTTACAGTAGCGAACGTCCCCTTCAATAATAGCACAATAAAAGTATGACTAATAACGAGAAGGTAGCAGTGTGCATCAAGTAGAACAGGTGCAGCCACAACCATGGCAAAACAATGACTCATGGCTACCTGCAAAACAAGAAAGGTAAAGAAAATGTGTCTCGCTGCAAGAGTCTAAGCCGGAATGAGGGTGTTGCATGCTCTACACTCTACACGTCTACATACTTAAAGCTCCCTGAGAAAAAATGGTGATATCAGGGCATATACAAACAATTATAATAATGTGATGGAATATCTTGGCGAATGTCATCCATCTTGGCATTGAGGAGCTTTTTGACTGCCTTAGTGTAATCTACCAAAGCATTGGACAGGGCCTACCATCAGCCATCAAGTTATTTATCCTCCATGGAAAACATTACAACACATTACATTTCATTTAGATGTGTCAAACTCAAGGCCCGGGGGCCAAATCAGGCCCGTGGTGGATTTAATTTCGGCCCACAGAATAATTTCTAATGACTATTAGATCTGGCCAGCCGGTATATTGCACGCACACCTTCACTCCATCCTGAGGGTCTCCTCAGCTCAGAGCCTGACCCCAAACATTGATGAACTTGCACCCAAGATGAGATGCCAAGTATCTGCTTGAACTAGCATCACAGAGCAGCACACTGAGTTTAAATGGATGTTTCCTTCTGCACTTTCTTTCTTGAGACAACAGGGCATGTTTGGTTTTCTCTTTGAGGGAAATAGTTTTTTGAAGCTGTTGTTGGCCTGTGGAAAAATGTAATCATAAGAAATGACTCTGGAAAAGCTGCAGATAGAGCCATAAGAAATGAATGCAACTGATTATTTAATGTTTAATGTTGTTTTTATAGGCAATAATTTAAGCTTTGTTAGTTCCAGGTTTAATATGTGCAATAAGTTCATTTCAATACGTTCAGCTATAAACATTGAATCAGTCCGGCCCTCGACTAGTAACCATTTTTTTATTTTGGCCCACTGTGTGTTTGAGTTTGACCCCCCTGATTTAGATGATGCTTTTATCCAAAGCGACGGACTAACCATGGTTGCATTTAAACATAAAGATACAAATAAAATAAAAAACAATCCTTCCTAAGTGCTGTGTTTTTATTTGATTCATTAGCTAAGTTTAAGTCGAAACCAGTGTGTTGACAATCTGCAAGGACGTTATTATTTTGTGTATCTTTTCTCAATCAGCTGAAAACCAGAGGGGAGCAGGAAGCACAACAGGTATTGCCCAGGATAGAAGTGTTGTCAACCAACCTCAGCTTACAAATGTTTCTGCCGAAACAATAATCATCAACACATATGGTATGTTTCTCTTACATTTATAAATCAAATACAATGTCATCTTGCTGTCTAACTATTTAAATCCCTAAAATCTGACCAAACATGCCTTAAATGTGGGGTAGGTAATTTTGCAGAAACCAGCTCGAGTGCGCTAGAATTTGAAAATACACAACCGGAACAAATCTGCCCCTTCCTTACAGAGCCCCTCCTCCAACACACACAAACACGCACATGACCAATGAGGGCACGAGATAAGTTTGTGCCCAGATGGAAGGCTGACAGGCAGATAGGCCATCCAGTTACTTTAGCCGGGCCGGCTCAGATGATTGGTCGTGCTTTTTACAGCGCCACGGCTTCCAGAGATGAAATATTTTTGTATGGATTTTTTGTCAAAGCACTTAAAGATATTCATTGCTATCGGGATGTTAAGAGCATTCCATGGAATATAACAACAAGTGTATCTCGAGCCGGTTTCTCAAACTTACCCCACCTTTAAATGATTTTGCATTTCCCACATGATGTTGCATGTTTGTGTTTTAGGCCAGGGTCCTGATAGGACGGACAACACAAATTCCAGTTCTCCACAAAACAAAGGTATTTTCCGTGCAAACAGATATTTCAAAACCAAATTTCCTTTTTTTCTTTCTTTCATTTCCGTCATCTGTCCATGTTATATTCCATGTGATGTTTTGTGATATATGCTAACCTTTGATATTTATTATCCATCCATTTAGGGTGCTGTGTTTCTTTTTTTGTTTACAAATTCTGTTTACTGACCGAAGATTTGTCCTAGTCAATCTGAAATATGATCTGGTCAGGTTCTTCTGTTTTGCCTGCTGTAGTTTGTCTGAAAACCTAGTCCTTAAAACAAACATACAGTACTGTATTTTTTTATCTTGTAAAAGTACAGGAAAATAATGAATTTATGATGTTTTTCATCTTTTAGCAAACATAAAAAGATGCCAAGCTGAACTGAAATCGTACATTGAAAATTCAACAAAGAACCTCTATCAAGGAACAAAGGATTATGGATCATCTCCTTTAAAAGAGATCTATACAGAGCTTTACATCACAAAAGGTGGCAGTAGGGAGGTCAATAATGAACATGAAGTGATTCAATTAGAATGCAGAAGGAATTTGTTTGAGGAGAAGAAAATCCAGCTCAATGACATTTTGAATGCTTTTTCAAATGAAGACGACCCTCCAAAAAGAGTTCTGACGACGGGAATCGCTGGCATTGGAAAATCTGTCGCTGTGCAGAAATTCCTTCTAGACTGGGCATCAGGAGAAGCCAACCAAACCACTCAGTTCATATTTCCATTCACATTCAGAGACTTGAATTTGATAAAAGATGAGCCTTGGAGTCTTATGACGTTAATAGTTAACTATTTTGATGAAGTGAAGGACTTCTCAGACTCAGACTACTGCAATTCAAGTGTTTTGTTTATCTTCGATGGCCTAGACGAAAGCAAACTACCTCTTAACTTTGAGAAAAATGAGATGTGCCGCAGCGTTAAAAAGATCACAACCGTGGACGTTCTGCTAACCAACTTAATCTCAGGGAAACTGCTGCACAAAGCTTCGATCTGGATCACCGGGCGACCAGCTGCAGCTGCTAAGATTCCTCCCGAGTGCATCGACAGAGTGACCGAGGTACGAGGCTTTAATGATGAGCAGAAGCAGCAATACTTTCAGAGGAAAGTTTCCAACAACGACACAGCTCAGAAGATCCTCGATCATCTGATGTCAAAGCCATTAAGAAATCTGTACATTATGTGCCACATCCCAGTCTTCTGTTGGATTACAGCCACAGCTCTTGAATATCTCCTTAGTGACACAGATGAGTTGCCCAAGACTGTAACTGAAATGTACACACACTTCCTGGTCATTCAGACAAAGCTTAACAACCAGAAGGATTATCAGGAAGTTGAAATAGACAAAGATGTGATCATGAAATTGGGAAAGCTGGCATTTGAACAGCTACAGAAGAGCAACATAATCTTCTCTAAGAAGGACTTGGAAAGTTGTAAAATATCTCTGACACAAGCAGCAGTTTATTCTGGAGTTTGTACACAGATCATAAGAAAAGAATATGGGCTTCACAAACAAGAAGTTTACTCTTTCATACATTTAAGTGTTCAGGAGTTTCTGGCAGCTCTGTATGTACTAGAGACCTTCTTAAATTGTGGGGGAAATCTGCTTTCCAGTCAGACACGTGTAAAGGTGGCATCAGAGACAGGATACGTTTTTCTCCTCCTCCTCCACATGCAAGCTGTGAATACTGCTTTGACCAAAAATGGACTATGGGACTTGTTCCTGCGCTTCCTTCTCGGTCTGTCTCAGGATTCAAATCAGAAGCTTCTTCAGAAAGTATTTGGATTCAAAGAAAGACATCCACAGAGCAACAAGGAGACAATCAATTTCATTCATGAGAAAATCAGGAGACTGTCGAACACCGACAAAACAATTAATCTGTTCCAATGTTTAAATGAGCTGGGAGACCAGTCTCTGTTAGAGCAAGTCCAAAAGTACCTGAGATCAGGAGATGTTGGTAAAATATTACCTTCACATTGGTCTGCCCTGGCCTTTCTTCTGCTCGTCTCCAACGAAGACGTGGATGTCTTTGACCTAAAGAAATACAACAGATCAGAGGAAGTTCTGGAGAGGCTGCTGCCAGTCCTAAAAGCATCAAGGGTAGCTTTGTAAGTAATCTACCTTAATGAACACAACTTATCTGAAGCTCTCAGATTGTGTAAATATATCAAAGGACAGATGGGCGCATCTGCAAAATGTTAAAAGGCCTTTTGTTTTTCACTTTAGGCTAAGTGACTGTAACCTCACTCACCGATGTTGCAAGTACATTTCAGAAGTTCTCAGCTCGAAGTTTTCTGGTCTAGAGGAGTTAGACCTTAGCATAAATGGTCTGCATTACTCAGGAGTGAGGCTGCTCTCTGACGGACTAAGAAGTCCCAACTGCAAACTCAAGATTCTCAGGTAAGGAGATGCATATTATGCACAGTATCCGTGTGGTGATTTATGATATGATAAATAAGGACTGTGGGACACTTAGGGTGCGTTTAAACCTCACCGTATAATTCAGTTAAAAAAAAACTCAGGTCTGTTTTCCTGGTTACTACAGTTTGTTTTGGTTGTTATAAATATGGGCTCAGAACAGTCTCATAATACACACATGCACACAGAAGGATTCAAACTTGTATTTCATGATCCGCAAAAGGATTCACACTTGTGTTTTTCAATGCACAAATGTGTTCCATTTCATATACAAAATCCAAAAAAAGTTTGGAGGCAGGCAGGCTCCATGGAGCTGTCATCTCCGGACTGCGCAAAATGCGTATATGAAGTGCTACGTCATGAACGCAAGAAATCTACCCTCGTGGGGGTGTGCTCATGTGATTGGCTTAGAATTTAGGAGACATCTGATTGGCTATAGATAGAAAAAATTACAAGTACGAATCGGGTGACCGTCAGGGGAGTCTCAAAAAACCCACACACGAATGCACAGCGATCCGTGCACAGAAAGCGGTTTGTGTTTGCAGAGGTTTTAAACGGAAAACAAATATGTGAGGATCAAAAATACTCATGTAAAACTTTTTTCTGTATTTGGATTTTATTTACATGTGTATGAAACGGAACACATTTATGTGTGCATTGAAAAACACAAGTGTGGATCCTTTTGCGGATCATGAAATACAAGTTTGAATCCTTCTGTGTGCATGTGTGTATTATGAGACTGTTCTGAGCCCATATATAAAAGTTGTCAATTGAACCCTACAGACCAAACACCTAAGTCAGGGTCTGCTGATTGTGAAATCTGTTCAGGAAGCAATGATAGGTGAGCAGGTGAGGTGATGATACTTTGAGGAAAGGGCAGAGTTCCTGGGTCAGAAGTGACAAAATAGTTGGTAAGAGCAGCATTCATGAATGTATTGGTGGATGAGTAATAAAGCCAGGAATTAGTCTAGTTACTATCCTCCAGGATGGTGGTGTGGTCTTTGACCTTGGCTTTCAGCTGCTCTTTTGCTCTCAATGAGCTCGACCTGAGCTTCAACTGCCTGAAGGACAAGGGAGTGAAGCTGCTTTATCCTTGGCTGGGGAACCCCAAGTGTAGACTGGTGATCCTGAGGTGAGACATCTAAGATAAAGATGATCTCTTTTAATTCTTTTTTTCTCTGGAAACGTGCTGGGTAATTAAATGTATATAGTTTTTTTTAAATAATATATTAAATCAGACTCAAACTGCAACTGCTCACCTCACCCACTGGGACAAAGGTCAAAGTCTGACTGTATGATACCACTAATTTTTGATTTGAGATGGTTGAGAGGTTAATTGTTGGTCAGACTGGAGCTGCTATTTAGCCACTGGGTGAGTTGTCTAAATCTGAGGCTGCCACTACAGGTTATCATGTATAAATAATACTGTTCTCCCCGACAGACTGGCTAGCTGTGAGTTTACTGAGAGAGGCTGTGCTGCACTGGCTTCCAGTCTGAAGTCAAACCCCGCCCACCTGAGAGTCCTGGATCTGGCACACAATTTCCTCCAAGATGATGATGTGGAAAACCTTTCTGAGTTCTTGGCAGAGCCACTTTGTCAACTGGAGACACTGACGTTAGTTCTGTTTGCATTATCACACTTCTCTATTATTTTATTTTATTTTATTACATGTGTTTCAATGTGTTATCAGAAAATATGTTCATTCAGCAGCTTCCCCATGGTCTTCACAGGAGTTATTTTGGTTAACAAATACTTTATTCAGAAATCTACTGAAAAATACCTCATACTGTGTTATTAACCATTTCCTTTTTTCCCTTCCTTCTGTATTTATACTCTTTAACAAAAAGTAAAAAACTGTAACAAAAAAACGTTATTTAAATGTCTACTTCCAGTTTGAACCACAGCAGGATGACGGCAGTCGGCTGTGGGTCTTTGACTATTGCTCTCAGCGGCTCCTCTGCTATCAAAGAGCTCAACCTGAGCTTCAACTCCCTGCTGGACGAGGGGGCCATCCGGATTTCAGATTTGCTGAGGAATCCACAGTGTAGACTGGAGATACTGAGGTGAGACTTTTCAGATCATTTCCAGTAATGCTTACTTTCCTGGCCACCTTTTATGTTGATAATATACCTGTAGTGTCTAGTTTTTTATTTAAGATAACTTTGTTGTTGGTCAGACTGGAGCTGCTATTTAGCCACTGGGTGAGTTGTCTGAATCTGAGGCTGCCACTACAGGTTATCATGTATAAATAATACTGTTCTCCCCGACAGACTGGCTAGCTGTGAGTTTACTGAGAGAGGCTGTGCTGCACTGGCGTCCAGTCTGAAGTCAAACCCCGCCCACCTGAGAGTCCTGGATCTGGCACAAAATAAACTCAGAGATGGTGATGTGGAAAACCTTTCTCTGTTCTTGGCAGAGCCACTTTGTCAGCTGGAGACACTGGAGTGAGTATTGTGTTCATTATCCCAATTTATGTAAAAGGGAAAAAATGCATTCCCCACTAAAGTTCCTACGTTAAGTTTATTAAGACAATACAATCATGTTGAACTGTACTGTAACAACACTTTCAAGTGTTTTGTTAAGTTTTTGTCATTATTATTATTTCTCCTTCAAAGACATATTCTATATTATTACAACAGTTTTTTTACTATGTTCTCATTAATTATCTCTGTCGATACATAAAAAACACTAAATCTGGTCACAATAACAATAAAGCATATTATAAACCCTAAATTATTTAAATTATTTTATTTATACTTCTCCGCAATAAAGTAACCACAGAAAACTATCACTGATTGAAAAACTGTATGTCTTTCTAGCCTGAATTCCTGCACGTTAAATGTTGCATGCCTCCGGTCTTTGACCTTGGCCTTCAGCGGCTCCTCTGCTCTCAAAGAGCTCGACCTGAGCGAAAATCGTCTGATGGACGAGGGGGCAATCCTGCTTTCTGATTGGCTGAGGAAAACCCAGTGTAAACTGAAGATACTGAGGTGAGACTTATCTAGTTAGTCAGACTCAGACTGCTCAGCCACGAGGACAGAGATCCGCATGTGACCATTTTTTATTTAAAACCTTTTTTTTTTCAACAGACTGGTCT
Organism: Gymnodraco acuticeps; assembly: GCF_902827175.1. Lineage (NCBI taxonomy): Eukaryota > Metazoa > Chordata > Actinopteri > Perciformes > Bathydraconidae > Gymnodraco > Gymnodraco acuticeps. The sequence continues at coordinate 90,547 of NW_022990548.1, forward strand.
ACTGTCAGGACATTTTAATGTATTTAGTTTTTTCAAATAAAATATCATATTACATCAGACTAAAACTGCAACTACAGCTCAGCCACTGGAACCCACAGGTCTGGGTCTGAAGGTGCCACAACATGACCACTTTTTAAACTTTTTTTTTTATCTCAACAGACTAGTTAACTGTCAGATTACTGAGAGCGGCTGTGCTGCACTGACTTCCAGTCGGAAGTCAAACCCCGCCCACCTGAAAGGCCTGGATCTGATACTCCAATATCGTAAAGTTGAAATAATGTCTGAGCTCTTGGGATGTCCACAGACCTGAGACTGAAGTGAGTGCTGTTGCCATTGTCACCCTTTGAATAAAAGGGAAACAAATGGTGTCTTTGGCATCATTTTCAAATTTCAGTCTGATAACTCACATTTACTTATACTTATACTTATACTTATACTTTGCATCTAGGTTTCGGCTTCATCACTGCATCTATTTTTTTTCACCAAATATTGAGCAGTGATGATTAAATAACCTTCCCCCAAAACTGCAGGGCCTAAGAGCCTTATGGTGCCGATATAAGACTGCCATGTGTAGGCTTGGGACCAGCCACAATTAGCCATTTCACCTAAGCTCATTGGCTATGGGGGGAACATAATCAAATCAAATCCAATGAAGTTTTATTTATATAGCACATTTTTAAAACGATTTTTGGTCTTGCCAAAGTGCACTTTACAATAAAAAAACACTTTACAACAAATACAACAGCACAAATAAAAAATCACACACAGGGAAATGTGAGGAGTCGTGCTCCGCTCAGACTAGAAGGCCAGGGAGAAGAAGTGAGTTTTAAGTGTAGATTTAAAAAACGCTAGGGTCTGGGCCGACCTCACATGGAGGGGCAGAGTGTTCCAGAGCCTGGGGCCAGCTGCTGCGAATGCTCGGTGCCCTCTGGTTTTGAGCCTGGTCTTGGGCACTATCAGCAGCAGCAGCTGGTCAGCAGAACTTAAAGCTCTGGCTGGGGTGTAGCGCTGGAGGAGTTTGGCGATATAGGCCAGAGCCAGCCCATTTGGGCTTTAAAAACAAATAAAAGGAGTTTAAAATCAATTCTGAACCGAATTGGAAGCCAGTGCAGTGAGGCCAGAATTGGGGTGATGTGGTCACGCTTTTTATGGCCAGTGAGAAGACGTGCAGCTGCGTTCTGCACTAGCTGCAGGCGTCTAATTGATGCCTGGTCCATACCCACATACAGAGCGTTGCAATAGTCTTGAGGTAACAAAGGCGTTAATGACCCTTTCTAGGTCTTTAAAAGATAAAAACGACTTGGTCTGGCCCAATAGTCGTATTTTAAAAAAGCAGGTCTTGACTACGGTGCTGACCTGCTTTAAAAGCGCTATTGAAGGTCACTCCAAGGTTCGTGACAGAGGGGAGGATGTTTTTATTGAGAGAACCCAGAATTTCAACCGGGGAGGTTGGAGGTTGGGGTCCAAAAAAGATGACCTCGGTCTTGCTCTCGTTGAGGTTGAGGACATTTTGGCTCAGCCAGGATTTGATTTCTGTTAAAGTGGACCTATCATGCTATATTTGAATAATATAGTGTAGGACCATACCTATATAAGGCATATGTATAGTTTTTATTTTTCAAAATACCAAACAGATCATGCATTTTTAGCCATTCCTCATTTCGCTCAATTTAACACTGTTTTTGCATGGGCTGATTCTGTGAGAACAGCACTATCTACAGGCCTGGCATATGTACTACATCGTCTCCAGCGCTTTCGAACGGCAATGTCCGTGGTTGTCTCCTCCTGATTGGTGGAGTTGGCCCAATAGCCGTAGCGCCACTTCTGTGATGTCACAGAAGTGTTCAAATCTGGATCAGTCTGTATCAGATCCGTTGCAGCCTCTTTTTAAGAGATTTGGGTATGGAGGAAAATAGAGAGGGTTGTGTTTTCTGACACTTGGTGAGTTCCCTGGAACACCGGGGACACATATTTATGTATAAAAGACGTACAAAAGTGCAGTTTGCATGATAGGTCACCTTTAAGCAGTCCATCAACTGCTGTAGTGAGTTGACATTTGAATTGAGAGGCAGATAGATCTGTACATCATCGGCGTAACAATGGAAGGGGATGTTGTGTTTTGTGAGAATTGAACCTAGGGGCAGTATGTACAGTAGAAAAAGGATGGGGCCCAGAATCGAGCCTTGGGGAACCCCACAGGTAAGAGGGGCTTTAGCAGAGGAGAAGGTTCCTAGCTGCACTGAGAAGCTACGGTCTGTCAGGTAGGACTTGAACCATGCAAGGGCAGAGCCTGTGATGCCTGAGGACTGTTCAAGCCGTGACCACAGGATGCTATGGTCCACAGTGTCAAAGGCAGCTGTCAGGTCTAACAGCACCAGGACAGCTGGGCTACCTGAGTCGGCGGCTAGAAGCAGATCATTAAAAACTCTTAAAAAGGCTGTTTCAGTACTGTGTATGGGTTTGAAGCCAGACTGAAACTTTTCATGGATGCCATGTGTGGTTAAGAACGACTGTAGCTGGACATAGACTACTCTCTCCAGGGCTTTAGATAAAAAAGGTAGCTGGGAGATGGGCCTAAAATTTGCAAGAATGGAGGGGTCAAGATTTTCTTTTTAAGTAGTGGCTTAACCACGGCATGTTTGAAGGCAGCTGGGACACATCCTGAGCTAAGAGAGGTGTTTATAAGTAATAAAACACTTGCTCCAACTGATTCGAAAACATCTCTGAGAAGGCGAGAGGGAATGCTGTCTGAGGTGCAGTTTGTCGGCCGCAGGTGCTTGACAACATCCGAGAGAGTAGAGAGGGATACAGGCTCTAAGTGGTCGAGGACAGCAGGGCACAGAAAAGGAGCAGAATCTGGGGTAGCATTAGTGTGGGCTAGCCTAAGAGCAGATACTTTTTCGATAAAAAATGTAAGAAATGTATCACAGAGAGTAGGCGATGGCACAGTTGGAGAAACATCACAGGGATTAATGATCGAGTTGAGGACATTAAAAAGAACCTGAGGTTTATGGCTATTTTTGGAGATTAACAGATAAATGTGCTCTGTTTTGGCTGCTTTGACTGCCGTCTGGTAGTCGGAAAGGCAAGCACGAAGGATTTCTAAGGAGACATGGAGTTGATCCTTTTTCCATGTTCTCTCTGCACGCCTGCAGGTGCGTCTGAGAGCGCGAGTATAGTCATTGAGCCACGGCTCTGAGAGAAATTTGGTGCGTCTAAGCGTAAAAGTAGCAACATAATCCAGTATTAGTGTACATGTCGAGTCAAACATGGAGATAAGGTCATCCGCACTAAAAGCACATTTACAGATCGAAGAAGCATTAAAAACATCAGAAAACTGTGAGGCAGTCAAGGGGTTAATTGAACGCAGACGACGCGCAGGGGCACGTGATTCAACTCTTGCGGAAGGGATCGAAGTTGTAAACAGAACCGGTAAATGGTCTGAGATACCCGTTGCTGCACATATTTCATCCACAGAGACAGAAAGCCCAAACGATAATACTAAGTCCAAAGTGTGTCCTTTTTCGCGTGTTGGACCAGCCACAGACTGAATGAGACCGAAAGAATTGAGGAGATTTAAAAAGTCCATAACCAGAGGTTTGGACTCGCAACACACATGGACATTGAAGTCTCCGCAAATCAAAACACGATCATATTTCACCATGATCCCGGACAGAAAGTCAGAAAAGTTATTGTTGAAATCCTTATTGCACTTTGGCGGACGAAACACGACTGCGCAGAGCAATATCTGGTTTCCGCACAAAACACAGCACCAAAGCAGCCCTGGTCAAAATCACCAACAACCTCCTCCCTGCAGCTCACTCTAGACTGCTCACCATCCTTATCCTCCTCGACCTCATAAGTGCCTTTGACACCATCTCCCATGCACTACTCATCAAACGCCTGGCTGACATTGGCATCAATGGGGTTGCACTCACATGGTTTTCTTCATATCTCACTGACAGACAACAATATGTTCAATTCAACTCAACATCCACTGGTCCAGCTAGTCCACTGTCTCACATGGTGTCCCCCAGGGGTACACATGCTCTTCATCGTCTACCCCCTTCCCCTTCACACTTTCCTCCGTCACTATAAGGTCCTCTTCCACTGCTATGCAGATAACACACAGGTATATATCACCACCAAACCCAACACTGACCTGCCCCCCACCTTTCTCACCACCTGCCTCCAGGACATCAGGAGCTGGAGGAGCAGGAACTTTCTGAAGCTCAATGGAGGCAAAACAGGAGCCCTGCTTATCGGCTCCAAACCCACCCTCAACAAAGTTCAATCCTACCCTTCTCCCAACATAATCATTGATAGCTTCTCCGTACCGTTCTCCAGTCAAGTAAAGATCCACAGTGTCATACTGGAAAGCACCCTCTCCTTTGCACCTCACATCAAAAATATGATTATTATTTAGTGAGACTACTTATATGTAGGCCTGGGACCAGCAACAAGCCCATTCCCCGTAGGCTCCTCGGCCATGAGGGGAAAATACTATCTATAAAACAGCAAACCTTCGGCAAGCATATAGACAACATATAAGCAAGCTTGGCTTGGTTGATCGATAATCAACCAAGCCACCCTGATTTCCAGAGTCCTCAAAAGAACTTCACAGAGACTGGAGGAACTTTGCAAGTATTGCTGCATGTTGCCAGCATTGAATTAATACAAACTGATTTCAAGTAAACCCCAGTAGAAGCATGTAATATGGAAAATAGTATAGGACCTAAGATGGAGCTGAGAGGTTCACCACATAAGACAAAATAGGGAGAAACAAAAAGTACACACCAACATTTTGTGAGGTATGATTTTAACAGTTTAATATGACATTAAACCAAATTCTTTCTCTTTGTAGATGTCAGATGGCTCAGAGAGAAGACGTGATTTTCTGGCTTCACTCCAGGATAATTTGCTTTGAAGCTGCCGTCTCATTTACAGGAGAAAACGAGTTACAAACTAAACACACCAACTGTGACAAAGTGATTTATTGGTGATATATGAACTGGACCAGAACTTAAATACAACAACAGCAAATGTTCTTCCTTTGGTCTGGACCAAATGAACTGAAACACAGGTGTGAATACTTCAGTTACTTCAGTGTTATGGATTTGCTGGCATCTCTTCATGAATACCCTGCAATGTACGAGATGTAGAGTGCTAATCAGTGGTATCTTTTAGGATCTTCGCCTCACTTAAACGCTGTCCTTATCATAACACTGTTTAGCGTATCAGGGAACAATTGTGGGCATCATGTAACATATAAACAAGACATCTCTAAAAGAGCATCTGCTCTCTTTGAAGGTTTCATTGTAGAAAAAGCCCTTACATTTACAAGTGTTAAGTATGGTTGCCTAAAGAGTGCTTTTACATGTAATGAACTGTTATATTTTTTGTTGTGGTAATCCTAGAAACTTTTATTACAAGTGATCTGTATATATGTTTTTCTTTATTGTTTTATGTCTTATATATATATATATATATATATATATATATATTTATGTTGTATTCTTTGACTTGGAACTTAAAGGTCCCATGTCATGGCCATTTCTACTGATCATAATTCCATTGTTGAGGTCTACTAGAATAGATTTACATTGTTACATTTTCCAAACTCACATTGGTTTCTCATACAGCATATCTGTATAGTATGTGTATTCACTCTCTGTCCTACACGCCTTGTTGGAGCTCCTGACCCCCCCTCCCTATGAGCCCACTGTGTCCACCACCGAGTCCACCACCGTTATAGCGGAACAGCAGTGATTATGTGTTACAATGGCGTTTGTTAGCAACCAGAAAATGACACCAGTAATGACAAACAGATGAGAATGCTGCGTGGGGTCTGGGTGCCGTGTTGGCGGGACGTTGCGGGGCTCGCTGCTCCGCCCTTTGAGGCTCGAGGAGCGGACAGTGTGAGCTGGATTAGTGGTGTCGCTTCCTGGTTGCTGCGTGGGGTCAGCGAGACACCGCGGAGCTCAGCCTGAGCACACACATTCACAGCCTGTGTGTGTGTGTGTGGACAGGTCTTTTCTGTGTTAGAGTTTTACTCGCTACAGGGTGTACTTTGAGGGTTTGTGACTTTGTAGACCGTTTACAAAACCTACATAACACACAAGGGGAAGGGTAATAACTGGAAAAGCATGACATGTGACCTTTATAATTTGCATTTCCATATATATACACTCTAGCTACTTGCGCATATTACAATAAAGCCTTTGTATCATTGAGTGTTTATCCACATAACTTGTTCAATTGTTGTATTGTATTTCTTTGTGTTGATGCAGCCATAGATAAGTTCTGTGCTGGGCATGTTATTAAATCTGGTTTGATGCACAGGAGTTAACTTCTTAGTACAGCGGATCCTGATGTGCAATGTATACAGTTATTATTCCGGTTATTACCTGTTGTTCATAGTGTTAATGGTTGAGCTGAAACAAGAATACATGTGTAATGTCTCACTGTTACCTGAATTGCTAATGAAACTTGATGACTAGATAGGACAGGATATAACATGTCTGTACGGTTTTCCTAATTAAACATCTTGATGGTAAGTTTAAACAAAAATAACTTGATGTAAGTTATTACAGTACACTGTTTCGACATCCTGTTTTAGTGTAAAAGGACATTAATCTAACTGTAGCCATCAGATTAGGCTTTGTTTTCTTTGTACTAATGAAGGAACGTTGTAATATTTGTATCAGTGCTGATTATTGTTCAAATTTGATTAAACCACAATCACATCCGAACATTAACAACAAGATGGTACTGCAAGTCTGGATACCTGTATCCCTGCAAATAGAAAAAGTTAATGAACACAAAACACCAGACCAATCATATACCTTTATCTCCACTGCACTCATTCAAAGGAAACCATTTTAAGTCATTATGAACTATTGAAAACATAGTCATGAGTATTATATTCTATTCAAAGGGAAAATGCTCAAAACTCGTGAATCACAACACATCGTCATTTCATACACTGTTAAACAATTTTCAAATAAGTTCAGGCAAGTTGACTCTTTGACCGTGTTCAGTTTAATCAACCAGTTATATTGCATACAACAAAAAAATCAATCAGTCTTGAATAATACATTAGCTGCCACATTAACATGTCATCTCACTTTCTTTAAATAACACATTTTCCCAAAAGAGAATTTCTTAACTATTCGTTTGAGATAATACACAGTGGCTGCGAGGGAGTGCGGTCGTCTTTCAATCAGAAGGTTGTGGGTTCGATCCCAGCCCATGCAGTCAACATGTCGATGTGTCCTTGGGCAAGATACTTAACCCTGAGTTGCTCCCGATGGCATGGCCAACGGTGTGTGAATGTGTGTGAATGTTAGTTCCTAGAGTAACATACACTGCTCTGTATGAATGGGTGTGAATGGGTGAACGACATGTAGTATGTAAAGCGCTTTGAGGGGTCTTAAAGACTGGATAAAGCGCTATATAAGTACAGTCCATTTACTGATGATAAATGTCTGTGTGTTGAATATTTTCCTGGTTCTCAGTACAAAGACACTTTTAAGTCCTGACCGATACCAAATATCTGCAGATGTTCTGATCATGTGGAAGATGGATTTAAATAACCTCGTCTGAGCAATAGTTTTTCACAGACAACAAATTCATGATTTTAAGATAACGGACATTAAATAAATTATGAGTTACCACAGTTTTTGTGGGTGCTGGACCTCTAGACGATCCCTGAAATGATCCTAAAGCTTAAGGAATAGTTTACAATTGTTGGCAAAAAGAGGTGTATCAATCCGTCAGAAAGAAAGATAACATTTCCTGAAATGTTATCTCACTAATACTTTAAATAACACTTTTCTGTAGAAAAATAAAACAGTGAAAATTGCATTAGTTATGACCACCAGAGGGCGCAACAGTAAATTATAAAAACTAATCGTTCACACGGTAACTAGCGCTGAACGACTACAGCTGCTCTAAACCCGCCATGTCCACCTTCACTTTAACAAACATCGTGTCCTCGTTGACATACGCAGCATTTTGAGGCTTTTCCAGCTTGATGAGCGGAATGAAGCACGAGAATCCAACAGCGACGTTACCGGCCATCTCATCTGTCGGTCGCTGGAAGCTTTTGGACGTCAGGTCGGGTTTGAAGCTCAGACTTTGATGGTTTCCAGCACCGCTTTGATCCAAAACCGACAGAGCCACGGTTTGTCTGAAAGGCCACGGCAGCAGAGCGTCAAAGTCTCCCACCATCAGGACCACATAAAGAGAAAGGTGAGTCCCTCTTCCCTCCCCGTCCCCGTTCAGATAGACCTTGGAGGCCATTTTGTATCCGCACGGTCCGGTGTGGAACGGCACGCTGCTCAGGCAGGGCGGATGACCTTTGACCTCGGATTCCCTCTTGTTCCTGAAGTCCTCGATCTTCCAGATGAGTTTTCCGTCGTTTGAAGTGGCTTCGAGCTCCTGCAGGTGCTCCCTGTGGGTTCTGAGCTGAGTGGCGTGGATATCCAGGAGACCAGAGTGACGCTTCATATTCTCCTCCAACGTCCCTGGAAGAAGGAAAGGAAAGCAGTTTTTAGTGAACTACAAGGTCTTAAACCTCGGACTGTGAACTGCATCTTCTTGCAACAGGAAACATCTCATGTTTGGGGTATCGGGAAATAATAACTGCCCCTTTAAAAATATACTGTGAGTAACTTATACTGTACTGTACTGCAGTTTAGCACTTCTGGTTCCGTTGTCTTGAAGTCGATGGGTTTTTGAGTAACAATAACTTAGGAGACTTTAATGTTTTGTTCCTTCACATAAAATATGTTAAGTTTATACCTCACTTGTGAATTTTGAAGCTTTTATGTGTTTTAAACATAGCAACAATTGGCTTAATGGGACTGTTAAACTTCATCACGGTAAAAACGAGTCCGCCTTTAGATGTTTCGACCACCATTTCTAGTAGTTATTTGACTTTGGTATATGTGGCAGCGGGGTGTGGTTAGGGCGCCGGCTGCTGGAGTGAAGGGTGTGGCTCGGCCGGAGGCCAGACAGCTGATCGGAATCAGGTAATCAGTGCCGGAATAAAAGCATGTCGTAACCTGGTTCTGGGCTGTTTTGCAGTAGGCGGGATCCTGGAAGGTGACAAAAGGACCTGTGAAGGTTGCCACACGGGCAACGTTGGAGACCCGTGGATACTTTTGTTTGGAGCTAATAAACGCCTGTGTTACACGAACCTGCTCTTTCCGTCCATATTTGAACCCTGCGTGAGCGGAGAGGCTCACAGTATAGTTCGTATCTAGATGAACATTAGCTTTTTTACTTTTACCGATTGAAAACACGCTTCAAAAATGACAAAAGTGTTTTTGTTTTGTTACCCAGGTGTTCTCTGAGGGCCTCGGCTGCCGACACTTCCTGAATCACGGCATCCAGAGACTTCCTGAGGTCCTCCAGCTCCTGCAGACCAGAACCTAGACCCCGAGATATCTGCTGCACGTCCAGCTGCAGCGTGGAGAGGACGTCCTCCTGCCTGCTCAGCGTCCTCTGAAGACAGACAGACAGGTAGCATGATCAAAGTGATGCAGGATCCAGACTAACTCTTTCTACTGTCTCACTTTCAATCATACACAGACAGCTTCAACCGAGGCCTTTACCTGGATTTCACAAGAGGTCATGATTGAAATGCAGCAGTCATTTGAACAAAAGGGACGACTGTGACCTATGAGGTGTGAAAGGATTTATTCATCGTTCTTACTAAATAATCTGTCAAAGCCTTGAAAGGGTCTAATCTTTTATTTCCAACATAAGTCTTGTTTTTCTTTGACATGATTTGTAAAGACTCCAGGATGTGTAGAATATACAGTTTTTTGATGTTGAGGATTTGAGAGGTTATAATGAAAGATTCAAGGGTTTTTGTTTCACTGACAGCCAATTTATATTTTATGTGATTTGTGTGAGAAATGTTTGTTAAACATTCACCCTCCAGACTTCATGGTTTAAAAAAGATGTTCTGTTTCTCTGAGTTAGATCAATGTTCAGTTGATTTGTTTCTCTTTATCAGTATTTCACAGACTCACAGATGAAATCATGGTGTAGCTAAATAATGATCAGTAAGAGTGTATCTGTGTATGGACCTGCGCTGCAGACACGATGTGTTCCTGGCTGCTGTTGTGTTGCAGCAGCGGTCTGATTTGCTTCTGCAGGCCAGCGAGAAGCAAGCTGTCCGTCTGCAGCTCGTTCTGCCTCAGCAGCGCCGTCTCCTGGAGAACCTCCACCTGACCAGAGATGAACACTGAGTCAGAAATATCAACAAATGTTTGCAAAAATGCAATCTGTGCTGAGCAAAGGCTTTCGACTGCGATGTGTTTGCTTCATAGAGTATGTTTTAAGTTCAGATTGATGAAATAAGCAAGTGTTATTACGGATTGGATGGATGATACATTTGCCAAAATCTCATCGTGAGCATTAACCCTCCTACTGTCTTCGTTTCCCCCCTTACTTTTGTGTTCGCGGTCAAATGTGACCGGTCCTGTTTTAACTGCTATTACATTAAGACAAAAACCATTCATCATCACCAAATTTCATTTAACACCCTTTCAAACTGTACATATTGTATCAGACTACTGGTATACATGAAGCACTGCAGTAAATATACAAAGAATAGACACTGAACAAGTATTGCGTGTGCCAGGTGTGATCCATGTGGGGGGATGGGCACATAAGAGCGGGAAATGTATCAAATTGGTGTGTGTGTGCGCACATAAGGGGGGGGACACACGTATTGTGGGTGTGACTAATTCCTTTTCTTTATGGGTGTTACAAAGTTGACTAAATCATCCAAAATTCAATGAAAGTGGTGATCAGCAATTTGATATGTTCAAAGTCTACAGTGAAGGATATCATAAAGTCTTAATGTAATCGAATGTAAAACAAAAAGGAAATTATTGATGAAAGTAGTAAATCGGTCAGATTTGACCCGAAGACAACAGGAGGTTTAAATAAAACTTAATACCATATAAAACACATTATCTGGATTGTGTTGGCTTCAGTGTCCTCTTTATTTAGGCACCGACTGAATCTCACACACATTTTGTGAAGAAAGAAAATAATTCATCACAATATAACTAGATCAGTGCTTCTCAAAGTGTGATCCGCGGACCACTGGTGGTCCGTGAGCGCCCCCTAGTGGTCCGTGAGTATATTGGTAAAATTTCACATTTGAAATTAATTAAAGTTGTCCGCACTCTCGCGGGAATATCTCCGCAATGGAGCGAGCTTAAGTTTCACTTTCAATTGCATGATATAGCCCAGATAAATACCTTCATCACACATGTTGCCACTTGTTTGTACCGTTTTCAGGCGATTTTTAAAAAACGATGTGTTTTTGGATATTTGTGGAGTTAGGTGGTCCGCGAGTGTTTTTTTATTGGTTAAGTGTCCTTGGTATGAAAAAGTTTGAGAAACACTGAACTAGATAAAGGGATGCACTGTTGTTACACCAAAAGCATTTATTGGGCAAACTTAATATTGTTTATGAAGTTACAACATGCATTTGAATTTTTTTAAACCAGAAATGTTCTCATTGTAATGAGAAAACTAAGCATTTTTTTTTTAAACATAACACTTTATTTAGCTAATAAAATTAGTAAAAGACAAAATCAGTAATGAGTGTAAAACAGATTTTGATAGCCCTTGTGTTAAATCCTGTATAAATTATCCTCAACAAATCCAATATTCTGGGTATTTCTTTTAAAAAGCACATTCATTTTCCAGTGATGTTGAAACATGGACAAATACATCTTGTAACATAATGTATAATGTAATATTAATCTGCAGCTGTTTGAGGTGTGTTTGTTTGTCTCACCTGTTGCTCCAGGTGTGTGTTGCTCCTCAGGACGAGCAGCATGTGATGGCTGACGGCAGAGTCTTCGTGCAGCTTCACTCTGCCTCTCTTACCCTGCAGGAAACACAGCTGTGGTCAGAGAGTCAGAGCGTCACACTGTGGAGCTGCACTGTGGAGCTTCACTGTGGAGCTGCACCACTGTGGAGCTGCACTGCTTCACCTCAAACTCTTAAACTCACCTGCACCGAGCAGCCCAGCCTCTGATAGGAGCAGTCGACGTGGAGCTCAGGACACGAGTCTCTGTGCTCCGTCAGCTGGAGGACCAGAGAGAGAGAGTCAGGTGATAATGGGGAATACCTGATTCTGATTGGTTAGTGGAGTCCTCCTAACTTCTATATTCTAACTTATTTTTAGTTTTCTTTGTTTTGTTTCTATTCTGATTGTATGTAAAGCGTATTTGAGCATTAGGAAAAGCGCTATAAAAATCCCATATATTATTATTATTATTATTATTATATATTTGAATCATTAACTGATCCCATCAGTGTGTTGTTCGGCTTGTGCATGTCAAAGCGTGTGACTTGATACACGTAAAGTATTGTATTTGAGAGGTTATCTAAAATATATCTAAATTGAGTGTAAAATTAAGCTATTGGTGTATTTTGTATGCATGAGGATGATTTTATGACTTATTTACTTAAGATACCAGCGCATGAGAGCCCTGTGGTGCAAATTCAAAAACTTTACGCACTGAAATTCAATATTGGCAATCTGAACTCCAGTATCTGTGAGACATGTATCACAATAAACTATAGAATATCATCATTCTGTAGACTTTGCCCTGGATTGATACATGACCCATGTATCAATCCAGAGGTCTGTACCCCCTCTGTGGTATAGTTTGCACCCTGTCTACAGATGCTGATAACCTCACCATGTGTCTGGGAACCTTCAGTGAGCAGCTGTAGGGACAGTCCACCTCCACCTGAGGACAGGAGCTCTGCACGTGATCCTGCAGAACAGAGTCATCATCACAAACACATCAGCATCACCAGGACTTCAGCTTTTACTTCAATTAGCGCTGTTGGATCTACTCTACAACCTAAAAGATCACTTCAGAAATACATTCAGGTTAAATGATAGAAATCTTATCCTGAGATAAAGTAATGGATCCCAGTGTCAAATACATTTCACACTTTTAAACATTATTTTCGAATCAAATCCTCATCCACAAGTTTAGGAAATCTTCCTAAACTTGTTTTCTTGCACTGAACGAGCAGTCTGAAAGCTGCACAAAGCCCTGACTGAATCATCATGTGCATTAGGTCCAGTTGTGACTCTGCATAGTGTATTACACACTGTGAGGGCTGGACTGTACCTGGAGGAGGCTGAGTCTCTGCGGCTGCTGGCAGTGTGTGCAGGGCTCCAGGCGGTGAGGACAGGTGAGGCTCAGGTGCTCCTGCAGCTCTCTCCTCTGCAGCGCCGCCCTGCAGCCCGGGTTGCAGCACTGCAGCGTCTCAAACTGACACGACCTCAGGTGCTCCTGCAGGGGAGGAAGACATGGAAAATAAAACACACCTTCAAAGAGCTCCACGCGACCAGAGGTGGGATTCATGTGTGCTGATAAAGCGTGAACGTCTGGGTCTCAAAAGTGAAGCCAATGCAGAAGTTTTATCCTTTCGCCTGTATCTACTTGTCTTTCATCCTTTCTTTATAACTAATGCTGTTGATGTGATTTTAAAAAGGTGTCCACTATCATCTGGCCGGGGACAACAGCTGGAAATTAGCAATGTTCTCATTTACTGTTTTTTGTGACCGTTGATCAATGGGGACTGTCCACGACACTATAAACAAATAAACTAGTGTCTTAAACCTGCAGTCTTTCATTTGGCCAGAAGGGGGAGACTCCAGTGGTGGCAAACATAAATCCAATTGCCTAGAAGTCTATGAGAAAAGGATCCTACTTCTCACTTTATATATTAACTCAGTGAACATTTTCCTGACAATTTTATGATCTCAATCGCTAGTTTCAAGTCTTCTTTAATTCTGCATGTTGTTTGTTGTGTACATTTTGGTCCAATTTAGAGTAAAATAGACAATAAAATGGATGTATATTTAAGGGACGGAGCCATAAGATCCCTTCAAAGAGCCGTAATTCCCATCACTAACTAAAACCCTCTAACTGTGTGTTTTCAGTTCTTTAGAAGTTCAGTGTAAACACGCCTTTCTCAGCATTCAGTTTTGTCACTATTGGTTCTAAAAAAAAGGTGACAGATAAAAAACTGACATCACAGTGATACGTCCACTGTCTTTGCTCCGTACATATTCACACATAATGATCCATACACATCAGTTGTCAGACTGCACTGTTGCTTATTTGTTTGTCTACCTGCAGGTGGCGTAATGTGACGACAGAGGTGCATTCTGGGGAGTTGGTGCAGAACACGTCTAAACAGGCGATTTCTCTTTTGCAGCAGTTATCCTGGAAAACCTGCAGGGAGGAAACGTGTTTGTTATTTAACAGAGAGAAAGTAAAACCGTAAACTGAGCCTGTTAGTTCTGGATGTGGAAATACATGAAACAGTTCAACTTAAAACCTGACGATGTTTAAATGTTGTTCACTTCTTTTGACTAAAGTACTTGTGGTGAGCTGTGTCAATGGGTCTGACCTCAGATGGTGTGATCACAGCTGCGTCCACGGGGCAAACTGGGCTGGACGGAGATGAACTCTCTCTGAAACACAAACATTGATGTTCATACAAATACGTTTTTACTTCAATCATTATTTCGGCTGTGGTACAAGGCATACATTTTGACAAGAGTGTGATCTTTGGTTTGAATTTTGAATTTTGAGAGTTCTGCTGCTACAATAAGTCTGTAAAAACGTTATCACCAAAACACAGACTATCAGATCCTTAAAGTCAAAATGTCCCACCCCAATAACAGCTTTGGGGGCTTTCAATCAGCCCTCGCTTCAAAATCGTATATTTTAGTATTTTCCACCCGATTCAGACCTTTTCTGATATGGTCTGATATGGTTTCCTGTAAGGTCATTGTTGCAGTGTTATGTGTTAAATTAATTTAGTTGAATTTGATAGAATGTAAAGAAAAAAATCTTTACGTTTTTCATGTTATTTATGGGGATTTTCCATGTTGGCATTATGTGAAAAGAAACTGGCATTTAAAAAATATTCTGTATTTTCTGAACTCTGAAAATTAGAAAAAGCAATTATGACCAAGACTGAAGTTGGGCATTTTCTTTTTGACATGGTAATTTTAACCTCTAAGGATTTACGAGCAACATTTGATTTCAATTTGAGACCTTAAGGGTTAAAATAAAGTTGAAATTGCTATCACTGTAACGTATGTAACTACAGAAACTGTGTCTAATATGATTGAACATTGTGTATTTGCTCCTACAGCAGGCGTTGGAGGCAGAGGAGGCAGAAGATGTGTCCGCAGGAGTTCTGCTGGGGGTTCAGGACCACTCCTCTGCAGATCGGACACACAAACTCCTCCTTCAGCTCCAGCACAAACTTCAGGGAGTGCTGGAGGGAGGGCAGCTCCGACTCCCAGGAGCTCAGCTTCGACTCCTCCGACCGCCTCACTGAATCCAAACTGGACTCCTCGGATCCTCCCAGCTTTGTGTCTGCTGTCGCCATGAGTCTGCAGAGAACAACCTGCTCTTATTACCACGTGAATATCATAGGAATACAGTTAAAGGGCTGTATTCAACAGATCTTATACTTGAGTAAAAGTTGAAGTACCAGAGTGTAGGAATACTCTGTTACAAGTAAAAGTCCTGCAATCAAAATGTTCCTCAAGTAAAATTACAACATTATAAGCATCAACATTAAAGTACCAAAAGTAAAAGTAGTCATTATGCAGATTGGTCCTTTCAGGATATGTTCTGATTATAATTATTGATGCATTAAAGTGCCATGAGTCTGCAGGAGGCACAATCACAACAGGTGATGAAAACATAATGATAATTCTTATTTGAGTGTTTTTAAATGATACATTTAATCCATCTGTTGTTTCTGAGATGGGACACATGGAGGAATCTGGGCTGATTGTAGTAATTAAACATCTTTGAGATCTCCCCTTTCCACATCATATGATTTTAATTTCTCTTGTCACCCTAACTTAGGCAAAGTAACAGCAATTGCTTACCGATGTTTGCCCTGCGTTTTGCCTCTAAGGCTACACAAAGGCTATACTGTCTTATATACAATTAAGAGTATTCCTTATGCGTAATACCCCATTTCAGAATAGTACATATTGAGTTAATGGTTACGATGATGTTATTGAGGTTTTTGTATTACAACTGGTAAATATAGAGGTAATTTATATAACTTTGTACACTGCTGCTGGATATCTTAAACTATAAATATATGTCAAAGTCTATCTTATAATTGATTTAGATTGTGTATGTGCTAATAATCTTAACCTAAACAAGTAACTAGTAACAAAAGCTGTCAAATAAATCTAGTGGAGTAAAAAGTATACTATTGGCTTCTAAAATGTAGTGGAGTAGAAGTATAAAGTTTAGCATAAACTGAGAATACTCAGGTAAAGTACAAGTACCACAAATTGTACTTAAATACAGTGCTTGAGTTAATGTACTTTGATACTCCACCACTGCCAGCAACTGTGTCAGCAAAAAAATCGTTATAGCCTACTATTAAAGTGAAAGTAGCTTACTCAGCAACATGGCTCCTGTCAGTGCTGTCACACGTGCACATGATGCACGTGCAATCATGCGTGCAGTTAGACATTATTGTGTAATCATATTTTGCATTATCATTATAACTACTACGACATAAATCAAGTTATTCAGTAAAGCACGTAACTTGTGTGTGTGTGTGTTTTTTGTGTTTGAATGAGATCAGTATGCAAGGGAATCCCCGCAGCGACTCATCTAAACAATTAAAACCTCAAAATTAAACTGTAAACTGACATAAATAATTGATTGATTGCACTTTAATGATTAACTAACTGCATGTGGGTTTTAAACAGTTTAGACGTTGACCCTGTGGTTAGTTTGAATGTCCTTGTGATATCGGAGCTGCTTTACTTTCACTTTCCTCAGACATAATGTCATACAGTATGTCAAGTTTGGTGCATTTTCTTACCTCAGTTTCTGAAATATCAGTGAAGTCCCTTGAAAACATCACACACTGCAGTCTGTGAGTCACTGCAGATCAATATGTCCGATCGTAATCGATTATCTGCGCCGCAGCGGCAGCGGAACAGGAAATTATAACTCCAGGAAGTGACTCAACGTCAACAACCTGCTCCATTTACTACTGAGTGATTACCATAGGAATAAAGTAAACGGGCTGTATTCAACAGAGGTGGAAGAAGTACTCAGATCTTTAAGTAAAAGTAGAAGTACCAGAGTGTAGGAATACTCTGTTAGAAGTAAAAGTCCTGCAATCAAAATGTCACTCGAGTAAAAGTACACAAGTATTAGCATCAAAATATACTTAAAGTACCAAAAGCAAAAGTACTCATTGGGCAGATTGGTCCATTTCAGAATAATATATTATTATTGATGCAAGTGTCATCAAAGCTGGTAAAGGTGCAGCTAGTTGTATTGACTTTACTCCAGGTATAACTAAAGCATTATTTCATTTTCATTCACTTTTACTATTTTACTGGAATATATTTAAGTGGATAAATCATTATATTGTTAACAATGTTATGGGATTATGTGTAATTTGACTTTCTTTCTTTCAAGCACAAATGGAAATGTATCTCACATATTGCAATAATTGCTTTTCAAATTAAGGGAGTAAAGGAAAAAGAATACAGATGTGAAAAATAGAAACAGTGAGATGGTACAAATGTTGTTTTTTAATGAGACATCTCAGCAGCCTTATTTTAACAGCAATATTTCACAAGTGCTACTGAAACTCTATGACTCCAGAAACATTTAACGTGTTTGTCCAAAAAGCATTAAGAGCACTTTCACAATGATATTTTACACCAAGTCCAAACTGGTAGCACCAGGAAGAAGAAGAATAAATAATGAAAGGACAGAAAGACAACACATCTGAAGCCCAGATGACATTTAGAATAATGAAATGAAAAAAATTATGAACAACCTTTCGTAAAAACCACAGCTACTCTGAGAACATAACTACAGAACACTTAGCGAACAGTGAGGATCATTTTAAATTTGGCTGATGGAGACTTTTCTACACTGAAGGGGGGAAACTTTAGTGTTTTAAAAAAGCATCGAATCAAATACAAGTTAACAAATAGTGACAGCTGATTGGATGGACAGCAGGTTAGAAATGATTAAGAGAAACCAAACTGTACACGTAGATGCTAATGCTAATGTAATGTACACAACACTGCGGGATTCAGTTAATTACTTTACGAGAAGTGGTTTACCAACCATGGATAATTATAATAATGGTTATATTTCATGTTCCTTCGACTCAAACTACGGTACTAAAATAGTATTATGTGTATCAAAGCGTAGTTTATCTTGTACCACTGAAAATACTCCCAACAAATGTACCTTTTCCTCCCCTTTGTTTGTCAAAAACATGACAATTTAGATATATAGCTGTATGATGTAGCTGAGAGCCACAAACTGAAAGTGAAATAGTATTTAGAGGCGTACCAACACATTCTTGGTTTGAGTCTAAACATGATATTTGACGACAGAAGGAATAATACACCAGACTGATTCTTTAAAAGATGAGCCCCAAGGTTCTCCTTATTTATTCTAAGCTTTAAGATCCAATGGATTAAAGATCATAAAACCCTTTGGAAAACATCAGACGTTTTTGAGTGATGATTAAGAAACTAAAATGTCACCAGAGACTAAATATACAGGGAAGATGGAGGATACATAAATAACAAAATCT
Source organism: Gymnodraco acuticeps (assembly GCF_902827175.1). Taxonomy (NCBI): domain Eukaryota; kingdom Metazoa; phylum Chordata; class Actinopteri; order Perciformes; family Bathydraconidae; genus Gymnodraco; species Gymnodraco acuticeps. The sequence goes on from NW_022990548.1 coordinate 109,240, forward strand.
ATAACGATGTTGAGTTTCTTAATGTAAGAAATGCCACTGATTCAAGATCCTAAATTAAAGTTATTTTATTCTTTTAGATTACTTTAGCTTTAGAAAACACTACAACATCAAGCTATAAGTATCTACTCTGCTACCGATTAGAGCTGATAAATAAATATCTCAATTTGAAATGTTTTTACAGGTCCAAGTGGAGGGATGATGATGGAGAAAAAAAGAAGGGGACCCAGGATTGAACCCTGTGGGACGCCACAGGTGACCGAAAAGGCAACATTTTACTGTAAAAATCTACACACATTTCAGTACTAAAGATCAAACAGCGGGCCGGCTTCATTTAAGTCCTATAAGAAAGATAAAACTTCCCTAAAATACTGTTCTTCTAATAATTACAATCAGATTTGGATTTAGTTTGTTGTTTGTAAATGGTTGTTTAGGGCTAGTTATTTTACCATGCACAGCTCTCTGAGACTGCATTATATTTGTAGGTTAAAGGTGGGCTATGTAATTTTGGAGAAACCAGCTCGAGTGCGCTAGAATTTGAAAGTAGACAACCGGAAAAAATCTGCCCCTTCCTTACAGAGCCCCTCCTCCAACACACACGAACGCGCACATGACCAATGAGGGCACGAGGTAAGTTTGTGCACAGATGGAAGGCTGACAGGCAGGTAGGCATCCAGTTACTTTAGCCGGGCCGGCTCAGATTATTGGTCGTGCTTTTTACAGCGCTACGGCTTCCACTGATAAAATATTTTATGTATTTATTGTCAAAGCATTTAATATATTCATTGCTATCGGGATGTTAAGAGCATTCCATGGAATATAACAAAAAGTGTTTCTGAAATAAATTACATACCCCACCTTTAACTAATAGTATATTCATAACAATTGTTATGGTCTTCATTATCTATTTAAGATTATATATATATATATATATATATATATATATATATATATATTCCTACGTTTTTTTAAGGTGATCTTGAAGATGATTTAGTAAAACCCAGAATACTATCTCTATCCACATCACCTAAAGAACACGCACATAAAAAAGAAAGCACGAGGTATGAACATATATACGTGGTTCGAAAATCGAGGTTTGAGAACTGTAACACCCTTAGTTAATGTGTTACCTTTACAAGTAAACAAAAAAGGAAATCAGAAGCCTGAAAGAAATCTCTCATTGTTCTGAAGACTCAAGATTTCCCACGGGACCCTGAAAGCAGCAGCTTCAGATTTAACATTTGCTTTCCTCAGTGTCTTTAACAAATATGCTAAACGGACTGTATAGCGCTTTATCCAGTCTGTACGACCCCTCAAAGCGCTTTACAAACTACAAGTCATTAATTCATCAACTTGTTTTGCCGCTCAAGGAATCTAGCATTCACACACATTCACACACAGTCGCCTGTAGCTGTTAAACTGTCAGTGGAGGGAGGAAGATGAGGCCTCTGATTGGTGGACGGCCAGGCCTGGGGGCTGCTGGGCGGAGCTTGGACCCGACCCGCCGGGGTTAATACCGCCGAGGCTCATGGGAGCTGGAGGTCGAGGGTTTTAGACGAGGAGGAAGAGGGTTGGACGGGCGGATTAGAGGCGGCGGCTGCTGGAGGGTCGGACGAGGCTGCAGGAATCGAGCCTGTTGTTGGAGGGGCGGAGGCTGGCGGTGCAGGGAGGGTGTAGCGGGGAGAGAGGGCCTGAGGAGGGGAGGAGGCTGGTGGAGGGAGGAAGAGGAGGAGGAGGACGTCACGGGAATCTGAGCCGAGGAGGAAGAGGAGGCAGCAGGAGATGCACCTGAGGAGGTCACCTGACCCTGCAGAGAGAAGAGAGGGCGGAGTTAGAAATACCTCACTGTCAATCGTTAACAATCACATGTCAATCATCTCAAACTGTCACTTAGAGCAGAGGTTAACAACATCAGGGACTTTGCATGATGATCCAAAGTTAAAGTTAGAAATAAGTACTTTTTTTGAAATATCTGCTAGTTTTAACCAATTCAAACTTATGAAAACTATTTATATCAGTCTCTCTTTTCTGCATCACTCACAATCACATGTCCACGTTCTCTATATGTCACTTAAAGCAGAGGTTAACAACATAAAGGGCTGGGACTTTGCATGATGATCCAAAGGTAAAGTTAAAGTCACAAATACACTTTTTTGAAATATCTTCTAGTTTTAAGCCCTTCAAACTTATGAGAACAATTTATATCAGTCTCTCTTCATCTCTCAATGCCCAAAGAGATTTGTGTAGTTGTATTTATTGATAGGATATACACTAGAATAAATGTTGCCTCAGTTCAGTCAGGGATCCCTCCTCTGTTGCTCTCCCTGAGGTTTCTCCCATTTTTCCCTTTAAACTGTGGGTTTTCTCCGGAAGTTTTCCTTGTACGATGTGAGGGTCTAAGGACAGAGGGTGTCGTATTGTCATACTGATATTCTGTACACACTGTGAAGACCACTGAGACAAATGTAACATTTGTGGTATTGGGCTATATAAATAAACATTGATTGATTGATTAAAACAAATGTATTAATTGTATTAATTGCTTGCAGGTTTTATGGTTGATTTGTCCAATCAATCGCTCATACACGATTTCCTGGACAGAAAGCAACAAAAAAACATGAGCATGGTGAAATGGATGATGGGAATTAAGTCTGTTTTACATTCAAACAGTTGCTTCTCAGCAGCAGACTGATGTACTTCAGTATTATATAGTCTTTCGGAACCACCATACACTTTTTTGATTGCTATTTTCAACATCAGAGGACAACGTAAAAAAGGAATTAGATGTAATGTTGACTGCAGTAAATAATCTCTCTAGAAGTTAGTTTTCATTAACAAATGTAAAGTGAAATCTGGAGTGAAAGAAGTCAATCTAAAAGCAGATGGATGGAAGAAGATCAGCAGGATTGTGGTGCATGCAGGTATTATCATTGATCCATTAGGCGCTCAATATGGGATATATATCATTTAAACCCTCCTCACCTCTTCGTCTTCTTCGTCGGTGCTCTTCCCTGACGGCGGGGTGGAGCTGGTCTTCCCCTCCTCTCCAGAGGTGGCGCTGTCTCCGTTGGGAGTGTGCGTTCCCTGCTCCGCCTCCCACTCCTGAAGCACCTCGTCCAGGTTGAACCGCCGCCGGTAGTTCACGAAGAAGTTCTTCACCTGGCCCACCGTCTTGTTACCGATGACGTCAGCGATGGCCTGGAAGTCTTTCCCATATTTCCTCACACCTGAAGGCAGAGATGGCAAAAGTACACACATCCTTTACTCTAGTAGAAGTACAGATACTCTTGTTCAAAAATACTATAGAAGTACTGACTAAACGTCTTTACTCAAGTCAAAGTAAAGAAGTATGGGCTTTGAAATGTACTTAAGTAAAAAGTACCCATAACTAGCAGCTGTTTTAAAGAGTACCTGACCTCCCTTTATATTAATAGAACAATAATGTCATTGTTAGCTAATGAATGTTTCCATGCTGAACAACGGCAACATGACAACGTTTCCATTGGTCCCTCTTCTTTAGAGAAGACCAGGAAATGATGGATACACGGATCGTGTTCAAATCAATAGGCACGCAATGACTCTAAATAATAATGATCACGCACCAAACACACATTCAGACTAAAGGAACCAGCTGTTTGGAAAATGTGAGAAGTAGAAAGTACAGGTATTTGTGTTCAACATGTAAGAAGTAGAAAGTACAGGTATTTGAGTTCAACATGTAAGAAGTAGAAAGTACAGGTATTTGTGTTCAACATGTAAGAAGTAGAAAGTACAGGTATTTGTGTTCAACATGTAAGAAGTAGAAAGTACAGGTATTTGTGTTCAACATGTAAGAAGTAGAAAGTACAGGTATTTGTGTTCAACATGTAAGAAGTAGAAAGTACAGGTATTTGAGTTCAACATGTAAGAAGTAGAAAGTACAGGTATTTGGGTTCAACATGTAAGAAGTAGAAAGTACAGGTATTTGAGTTCAACATGTAAGAAGTAGAAAGTACACGTATTTGTGTTCAACATGTAAGAAGTAGAAAGTACAGGTATTTGAGTTCAACATGTAAGAAGTAGAAAGTACAGGTATTTGAGTTCAACATGTAAGAAGTAGAAAGTACACGTATTTGTGTTCAACATGTGAGAAGTAGAAAGTACAGGTATTTGTGTTCAAGATGTAAGAAGTAGAAAGTACACGTATTTGTGTTCAACATGTAAGAAGTAGAAAGTACAGGTATTTGAGTTCAACATGTAAGAAGTAGAAAGTACACGTATTTGTGTTCAACATGTGAGAAGTAGAAAGTACAGGTATTTGAGTTCAACATGTAAGAAGTAGAAAGTACACGTATTTGTGTTCAACATGTAAGAAGTAGAAAGTACAGGTATTTGAGTTCAACATGTAAGAAGTAGAAAGTACAGGTATTTGAGTTCAACATGTAAGAAGTAGAAAGTACACGTATTTGTGTTCAACATGTAAGAAGTAGAAAGTACAGGTATTTGTGTTCAACATGTAAGAAGTAGAAAGTACAGGTATGTGTTCAACATGTAAGAAGTAGAAAGTACAGGTATTTGTGTTCAACATGTAGGAAGTAGAAAGTACAGGTATTTGAGTTCAACATGTAAGAAGTAGAAAGTACAGGTATTTGAGTTCAACATGTAAGAAGTAGAAAGTACACGTATTTGTGTTCAACATGTAAGAAGTAGAAAGTACAGGTATTTGTGTTCAACATGTAAGAAGTAGAAAGTACAGGTATTTGTGTTCAACATGTAAGAAGTAGAAAGTACAGGTATTTGTGTTCAACATGTGAGAAGTAGAAAGTACAGGTATTTGAGTTCAACATGTAAGAAGTAGAAAGTACACGTATTTGTGTTCAACATGTGAGAAGTAGAAAGTACAGGTATTTGAGTTCAACATGTAAGAAGTAGAAAGTACAGGTATTTGAGTTCAACATGTGAGAAGTAGAAAGTACAGGTATTTGAGTTCAACATGTAAGAAGTAGAAAGTACAGGTATTTGAGTTCAACATGTATGAAGTAGAAAGTACACGTATTTGTGTTCAACATGTGAGAAGTAGAAAGTACAGGTATTTGAGTTCAACATGTAAGAAGTAGAAAGTACAGGTATTTGTGTTCAACATGTATGAAGTAGAAAGTACAGGTATTTGTGTTCAACATGTATGAAGTAGAAAGTACAGGTATTTGTGTTCGACATGTAAGAAGTAGAAAGTACAGGTATTTGAGTTCAACATGTGAGAAGTAAAAGTAAAAAGTCGTCAGAAAAATAAGTAGTGGAGTAAAGTACTGATACCAGAAAAATGTACTTGAGTAACGAAGTATTTGTACTCCACTACTTCCCACCTCTGCCTGAAGGACATCACAGATGGTTTGTAATGGACTTTTCAAGCTCCTTTTTAACACCTTTCTAACAGTAACCTGTGACCAAACTCACCTTGAACAGCCAGCAGCTGCTCGTCTGTGGTCCAGCGAGCGTTTACCTTCTGGTTGCCCTGTAAAAACAACCACTGACAGTTATCTAATGTGTACAACCAAAGAGGAATTACAGATTTCATTTTTTTTATTTAATAGAGAAATAAATGTGTTGTGTTTGGTGGTGTCAATGTACCTCAGCCATTTTGAAATCTTCAATCCCAGTCTCCAAACTGTGTTTCATGCCGCTGTTCATCTGTTTGGCGTTCTGCACCTAAAAAACGAGACAGAAACAATCAGCTGAGCTTCAACAAAACTCACAAGTTTGACTCTCACTGATTCTCTGCTTTAAAGTGTAGCTTTAAAACCCTCTAAATGTAATTTGAATGCCTTTTATTCAAATGTCTTCAACTGTTACACAGTGTACTGATACCTGCAGGTATAACCAGTAGGGGGCGGTATAGAGTAACATACAGGCACTGCACAGGACGACTCGGGACTCACCTGGGGTCTTTCACCTGTGCTCCAACAGATTTAGCTAACAGGTTCACTGGCCAATTCTCAATGTCGAGTAAAGCTGCTCCAGAGCCACTATTTCAAGCATACTACGTCATCGAGTGGCACCGAATCACTGTTTAAATGCCCAACATACTTGTGCTACCAAGCAAGCCTCCTCGACTTTGAGAAACGGCCACTGCTTGAGTTTAATGAATGAATGAATGAGCAGCAGACATGTTTCCTGTGATGATCTCTGACTGTCTGGTGAGTAACTCTGTTTGTCAATAACACATCTGTCTTCAAACGTATGCTCCTCATGGGTAGCAACATGCTAATGTTAGCATGCATTTTTTTTTTATGTTTATGTGGTCTGGTTCTTTTTTGTGAAATGATTTAAAGGGAATCGCAGGAGATGTTCCAGTGCTTCATCATATGTAGATTTTCACATGTACATTTCTTCTGGGCACTTTTGTCAAACACATTATTTACCTACTTTAAATCCTAGGACAAAAATGTCTTAATATGCTTAAAGAAAGACAGATGTACAATCCCAGGTTGACTGGTGAAACTGTACCTGCTGATTTGCTGAAGAACAACAGCGACTTTATTCATTGGTCAAATCTACAACATAATAAAACAAAAAAACGAATTGTCACACAGTAAGTCACACTGGATCCAACCTGGTCAAAAATAAACCCTTTCCATTCTGCTTCAGTTGTTTCATTCTTACCCTGTTGCTGTTAAACTACTGCATTTCCCCACAGGGATTAACTTATCTTATCTCTTATCTTATTGGGCGCCTCCTACCTGTCTCTTGAGGGACACCAGCTCCATGTCCAGCTGTCGGAGCAGGGTGTTTGCTGCGGAGGCGCTGCAGGACACGGCCCCCACGTCCTCCTGGGTCAGGTACATGCCTTTGGGGGGGCGGCAGCGGGAGCGCTGGTGGTGTCGGTGCTGCAGCGTCTGGTGCTCCCGCCGAACCAACGCCACCTTAGAGCCCGGGACCACCGGCTCCACCTGGTTCTGCTGGGAGACACAGAGCGGCTCCATTAAACTGCAGCCTCCCCCTCCCTCTGGAACTCCCTTCCCAGTCACATCCGAAAGGCCAACACTCTTTAACCCGTCAACAAAATCTCTCAAAACTCACTTATTCACTCTCGCTTTCAAACTCTGATCAACAGCCCTTTTTACACAGCATTTTGAATATTTAACTAACAATATGTTGAACAATATGATCGCTTGAAGTCTTTAGTTTTTGATCTAATCCTCCCTGTTCAGTAACTAATGGACTATTTTAGTATTATTCCTTGACATGAGAACATTAAAAAAAATATGAGAAATGTATTAAAGTCCCATCATAGTTTAACTTCCTGTAATGAGTGTGTCAGGTGTGTCTATTTGTCATGGCAACAGAAGCTCAGGTGTGTCCACATACCTCTTTCTTGGCTTCCTTGTTGGGGTCGTAGTCGCTGTCGTGGGCTTCGATGGGAGCGGCCTCCTCCATCTCCTCCTCACTACGGTTACAACAAAAATAAGTCAAACCTAAGTAGGTACACTTTATTATAACAACAACATAAACACAGACAGCTTTGAACCGAGGCACACCAGAGAAGAAGACAGGAAACACAAGATATGACAAACAATTGTAAATCAGATTTTGTCAAATACTTTACGGTTTGATGTAAAAACAAATACCATTTCATACCACAGTCTCAAAAGAACATGTGTTCACTGTTTGATCATAAATACAATTTTCACTTTTCACTTTTATACAAATAGACCTGAAGCATCAAAGCTTAAAGGTCCCCTATTCTACTGTTTTCCATCAATATATTACAGGTCTCAGATATATTCAAAACATGTCTCTGAAGTGTTTGGCTCCAAACACCAAACAGATCATTGCAGCTTTACCCATAATCCCCTCTGTTTCAGCCCTGTTTCCAAAGTGCTGATTCTCTGTTTGTTACTTTAGATGAAAATAAGGAGCCCCTCCCCACGCCCCTCTGAGAGAGATTTGGTTACAAAGAACACAATGGTGCTCAAGGAGGAGATACAGGTGATAAGGTGGGGGGGGGGGGGGGGGGTTACCTTGGTTGGTGATTGGCTAATGGTTACACAAGACAAAACATTATTGTGACATCATAAAGTGGCCAAAATCTGATCAGCTCATTTTCAGACAGGTTTTTATAGAAATGGATCAAAAAGAGAGAGAATCTTTGTTCCTGAAACTTTCAGAGTCTCTTTCCACAGAGGGGACATATGTTGATGTAGAAGAGACATGAAGAAGAGGGGACACATGTTGATGTAGAGGAGACATGAAGAAGAGGGGACACATGTTGATGAAGAAGAGACATGAAGAAGAGGGGACACATGTTGATGTAGAAGAGACATGAAGAAGAGGGGACACATGTTGATGTAGAGGAGACATGAAGAAGAGGGGACACATGTTGATGTAGAAGAGACATGAAGAAGAGGGGACACATGTTGATGTAGAAGAGACATAAAGAAGAGGGGACACATGTTGATGTAGAAGAGACATGAAGAAGAGGGGACACATGTTGATGTAGAGGAGACATGAAGAAGAGGGGACACATGTTGATGTAGAAGAGACATAAAGAAGAGGGGACACATGTTGATGTAGAGGAGACATGAAGAAGAGGGGACACATGTTGATGTAGAAGAGACATGAAGAAGAGGGGACACATGTTGATGTAGAAGAGACATGAAGAAGAGGGGACACATGTTGATGTAGAGGAGACATGAAGAAGAGGGGACACATGTTGATGTAGAAGAGACATGAAGAAGTGGGGACACATGTTGATGTAGAAGAGACATGAAGAAGAGGGGACACATGTTGATGTAGAAGAGACATGAAGAAGAGGGGACACATGTTGATGTAGAAGAGACATGAAGAAGAGGGGACACATGTTGATGTAGAAGAGACATGAAGAAGTGGGGACACATGTTGATGTAGAAGAGACATGAAGAAGAGGGGACACATGTTGATGTAGAAGAGACATGAAGAAGAGGGGACACATGTTGATGTAGAGGATACATGAAGAAGAGGGGACACATGTTGATGAAGAAGAGACATGAAGAAGAGGGGACACATGTTGATGAAGAAGAGACATGAAGAAGAGGAGACACATGTTGATGTAGAAAATATGTGAATAAATGGATTTTGCATAATCGGTGACTTTTAATTCATAGATTTAAATAAAAAAATCACCACTGACAGTGAATACCTGTCGTCCTGGTTGCTCCGGTTGGCCAGTTTCCGCGCCTGCCGGTCCATCAGACTGGTTCTGGAGCGAGTCTTCTTCCACGAGTAGTAATACTTCACCAGACTGGAGATGGACTTATCCGGTAACTGAAGGAAACACGATCAAGTTTAACACTCTCAATCTCTATGTACAATCTAAAGAGGTCTCTCTCTTCAGAACAGAATGAAGTCGGCAGCAGCAGAACGCCTTAATAACCTACTTTTCAATGAGGCCATTTTTTATATAGCCTTCCTTCGATTAGTTTTAAGCTCAATAGTAAACACGGATAATATTTGACCGGAATATCTCCCATTTTCCGGGACATTGAAATCTTCCTGGACACGTTGACCTGTAACACATATTTTTTAAACGCTGGTAATAACTCTGTACTTCAGACCAAGTGTTTACCATCTGCTGGATGCGGTGGAAGCTCTTCCCGTGGAAGCTGAAGGCCTGCTCGAACAGAACCTTGTCCTCCACCGTCCACTCGTCTGGAAACGGGGTGAAGTTGGGCAGGTCGGCCAGAGACTTCTCTATGTTGTGTTTGTGCCAGAAGAGCATGCCGAGCGCCTGAACACACAATAAATACACAATTAATACATCAGAACGTTTCTGCAAACTATCAGAGCAGCACCATCTAGTTCATCATCACAGTTATTATTAAACGTCAGAGGGATTATCAATGATTTATGTTCAGAGTGGCTTCACAAGGTGCGTCCGGATCAAATTAATTGTTCATCAAAAAGGAAGATGATGGCTGAAATGTTAATTAAAAGAATAATTAAATTCATAACTCATAGTCATTTTTAATTTAGTTTATCATTTCACCATTGGTTGATATTTTATGGAACACTTTGTGACCTAGGCCTGTGCAATAATTCAAAAATGATTGTGTTTCAGTACACTTGAATCATGGTGAATTCATATATCGAGGTATATTGCGTGAAATAAATTGAGGGAATATAATTTTAAGCCTTTTTTCAATCTATCTTTTTTCATTTAGCTCTATATTTCTTAATTAAATGACAAATTACCACATACTTATCATTTATCAAGTATTTAATGCACACCAGAGGATTCAACATGAGGCTCTGCTGTGCCGGCTCTCACCTGCTCCACGTTGTATCCATGTTTCTCTTTAGCTAAAGCGATGTATTCGTCCACTGTGGAGGAAAACACACACCGTTAGAGTCTGATCTGAGGACCTGATAGAGGACTGTAGAAAACAGGAAGTTAACTTACATTTTGAGTCGATGATGTTGTGATATGGAGACCAAACTAGCATCCCCCCGCTGTCTTTATCCGTGTACTTAGTGGAACCTGTACACACATAAAAAACATCACATTCATGAAACTTTTTAAAGTCTAAAAAACACATTAAATTCAGTTTGCTCATCACCACTCTGCTAGTGAACACTTTGTAAAATATATTGTTATGCTTTGGATGGGGCAGTTAAGATGTTTAAAAACAACAACGTGTTGCATTGTGGGAAATGTAGTATCTGTTGTTTTTGGGGACTTGGGTTTGACCCATAATGCTCACATTTCTTTGGTTTCTGTCAAATAAAGTACTGCCAGTGTGATCAGGACATTTCCGTTAGTTTTTTTCAGAATGATTTTATTGCTTCAATTTGAAATATGTTTTATACAAATACACAGAATACGTTTTCATAATAAGAAATACATTATTTAGTCAAGGAATACTGATTGTACCTTTAGCAAATATAATACATGTAATATTTAGAGCATTGACATGTTCATGTTGACACTGTAAACGGGTCCAAAATCCACAAACTTAAATATGTAAATGTCCCAATTGTTAAAAAGCAAGGGATTCTTATAAGATCACTATTTTCTTTTCAGATTATTTTGAACACAATTATATATCACTGTTATTCACCTTCAGAACGTTGTCACGTGTCTGTGTTGACAGCTAAAGTAAAGTAATGAAAAACAAATATATAATAAGAAAAGCCATTTTTTGTAATTGTCAGTGCGGGAATGAAAATGTTAACGTTAATGTTTAATGTTAATGTTAGTCTTTTGTAAAAGTAGTAGTTGTTTTTTATTATTATTGTTTTTACATTTTACCCGAGGCACTTTCATTTCACTCTGCTACACAACATATTATACAAGTATTAAGTGTATAAGGTCGGAAAATAGAGAATAACAATGTAAACAAACCAGCTCAATCAAGCTTCAATAATTACAAATGTATAAATGTCACAAGTTGTCAGTGAGAAGTTGAGGTATAGCCTCGGTTCATGTATCTGTCCTCAGGTTATAACACAGTTTAATAAAACTGATTTAATGAACAAACAGCTGATTTTAAGTGTTTTAACCGCCTTTTAAACGCACCAAAACACGCATGAAGCTGTGTATGTGTATGCATGTAGTTAAAGGCTGTGTGTACATGTTCGAGGCTACCAACGTCCGTCACTCAGGTTGAAAACAGTAAAAAACTCACCGGGCTCAAACTCGGGAATGTTGGCCTGATAGTCTGCTCCAACCCGCATCCCCACATCTGGAGAAAAAACCATATCAGCATTCACATTTTTTTGTTAAAAAACGCGCACATATTACGGAGCGATAAGAGGCTGTTCGAGGCTATACTGACCGTGTTCGTCGTCGCTGCCACTTTCGTCAGAAAAATGTCCATTAGAAGCGTTGGATGGACTCTTGGTGCCGTTTGATCGACCTTTCCCCAAATACTCCGAGCCTTTATCCATCATCCCCGGCATTTTACCGATCAAATTGATCGTTTTAGAGCCTCTGTGTCTGGGTATAAAATGTCAGCAGGACCTGGAGGTTTTTCAGCTGCAGTTCCTTCAGCAGCCGCAGCGTCGTCCATGTCGCTGTCGAGGCATTTCTTATCTTTCACCGCCTTGCATACAGTCATTTCATGCTTTTAGAAGTCATAGAAGACAAGAATAGGCTCTTCTTAATTCGAAATATTTTAATGTATATAATTATTCATTTGAAGGGGATGTTTTTACCCGTTTAAAGTGGTTGCTGAGTGGGGTCTAACCACCACAGCGGAAGGCTTTTTACGCACCGTGGGGCAGGAGTGTGACTCCAGCTGCTGCGGCGCCTGACAGCAGATCCTTCCGCCGTCAAAAATAATAATAAACTGAAATTAAAAATGTAAACAAAATTCCAATTTCAAACTGAAATTAAACAGTAAGAAAACGTAAAATAAAATCAACAAAAGCAAAATTGAGTCTCAATGATGTGAACATTATAGAAAATGCACATAAACCAACATGTAAACATCATAATTTGATATGATAAGATCTCGGATGTTTTTTCACATTCAATATGCTGACATTATAACCAGTGCTTGAATTGGAATGAAAAAGGTGCCAGTACTCTAAAATCAGCAACTTTTTCAAGTCAATTTTATATATACAGCCCACAAACAAGAATTTGGCTACTATAATGCTGGTGGGTTTGTCTCTTTACTACTGTATATTTTAGAAAGGTTCACTGTACTTAACATTTTTTATGATAGGCAGCGGATATGGCTAAAGCTCAGTAAGGTCAATATTAACTGAAAATATAGCAATCAAAGTCTAGATCTTCTGCTGAAGACACATGAAGCAGAGACCTTTCAGGTGAGAGCCCCTCTGGTGGTGTTCAACATTAATGACAAGGAAACAAAGCTCTGGTCAGAAGCATTTTTTATAAAAAGCTTTAACAAAATTAAGTATTTCTGTACATTTTGAATGCAATCTAACTTTCCAACTCAGAAAACGAAAAACGAAAAAGTGCCAAAAGTCTTCTCACATGGCTGAGCTGCTTTGCAATATACTTCACCACTGAAGAATACAAATATGTATAAAGTAAACTATGATGCAATCTAACTTTCCAACTCAGAAAAATGATAAAGAGCATGAACAAAGAACATGTAAAAACAAATGCAAAATGTGCACAATCTAAAATGAGAAACTGTAACTGCAAGTAACAAAGTCTGAGCCATGGTAAAGAGTTACATTGAACACCAAGCTGATCAGATAACTCCCTGGTTGGTCTGAAGTCCTTCTATCTCCAGGATCTGTACAAATCGGCACATTATGCCAAAAGTCTTCTCACTGGGTGAGCTGCTTTGCAATATACTTCACATTGTTAGAAAAGGCTCCAGAAGGCCTTGTGGACATCAGTATCAGGGGCTGGAGCTGGACAGGCTCTTTCATCAGCACTTCTCCTTCCCTTTGCCAGCCAGGACCTCACATACTGTTCCGGATTGAACTGTCCTAGTGATGGTCCATTACATTTAATGAAAACCAGGCTGACAGAGAGAGCATTCCTTTTTGCAGTAAGGATATCGTTCATGCAGCTGAATGCCCGCTCACACTCACTAGTGGAGACAGCGATGGTTCGGACTGCTTTCAGTAGAGGCTCCATGGCAGCAGGTGTACGGGATGCCCTGGTTTCCTTGTATTCGCGAAAGCCCTGAACAGTCTCTCTTCTGTCCACTTTCAGCACTTCGCACAAACGTAGCACCTCTACGTCCCCATACTGTACGTCTAACTCCTCTTCAGGCCAACTTCCAGGATGGATAACTTTCATGTCCTGGATTAGCTGATTGTCCCGGGCCTCCCGGCCATGTAATGGGATTTCTCTTGTGCTGACATGAGAGGAGGTTGTGGAAGTCATTCTGTGTCTCAGATTCTCTACCATACTGCGGAAAAACTGACCTGCATGAATCTGTACAAGCCTGCCATTCTCACGCAGGGCAACACCCTTGAAGGACTTCTCAGCTAGAGCTGTATGAACTGTAGTCATGTGTGGGCCAGGCATGGTGACCATGGATTCAAAAACTCGTATTTCTCGAGTTAAGAGCCTATCTGCTGTAGGCAGTGTCATCTCTCTTTTTTGGAGTTGCCGAGAGAGGTCGCTGAGCTCTGTGAGCGCATCGTACATCAGTCCCAGATTGCTGACAAACGTTGCAGATGTGAGCACATCATCCAGGCCCTTGTACTTTGCTCTGTCTCTGGAATCCCTGCTCGTGTCGTTTGCAGCATTTGTGAAGTGATCATGAAGCACTCGGTAGTTTTCCCAGACTGCTCTGACGCTCCTTTCACTTGAAGCCACCCAGCGGATGGACAAAACACGCCCTATCACCAGGAGACGCTGTCCGACTGCTTGCGCACACTGCGCTAACTGCCTCTGATTTTTGGGGGAGGCATGGAACAAGGAATAGAGTTTGTCAAAAAAGATCTGGAAATGATTGAGCCCTGAGACCTCCTTGACCACATCCCCAACTGCCAGCTCTAGACGATGATTGGAATAGTGCCACACAAACAGGCTTGGGAATTTACTACACAACTGGGTAGCAACGCCTGTTCTCTTCCCTAGCATGACTGAAGCCCCATCACATGCAAAAGAAACGAAACACTGACCTAAAAAGTCCTCGTTAAAATCTCTTCCAAGACACTCCATTAACGCCTTTGTGATGTCATCAGCCGTTGTTCCATCCAACTCAATCAGCTCCCAAAAAAACGTTTCGGGCTCAGCATCAGCTAATGCTGAGCGTAGACACACAACAAGCACCGTTTTACCACTAATAGTGGTAGATTCATCGACCAAAACACAGAGTTTTCTTTGGTTTTCTGTAATGTCTTTTGCCATTTTTTTCTTCAGCTCATGAGCTATGTGGTCGATGATTTCGCCACAGGTTTTATTGGAGTGCAAAACCCTGCCCACGTTCAGCCCATTCAGTTTCTGTACATTCAAATAAATTGGCATGTCTGTGAATGGCCGGCTATGTTTGCCAATTTTATATGCCGTTCGAAAAACTCTGATAGTGGTGTCTAATTCAGATTTATGCATAGACTGCACTTGATGTTGAATAGTTTCAAGTGAAGCAGATGTAAGGATGTCAGCAGCTTTTACATGGGCTTGTGATTCTTTATGTTCTTTGATTTTTTTTCTCAGGCTAGCTTGTTGTTTGCCCTTGTCAACACCGAAATGAGACACTGCACACTCACCCCATTCAGTTGACAGTTTCAGTCCTTGTCCAGTGTGTATTCCCAAAGATTTGACATCTCTGCATATCCGACATCCTAGCTTCTTATCTTTAAGAAGGAGCCATGCATTGGTCTTGCAAAAATATTGCACCTGGTCCGTTGTCCAGCAGTCAGGTGCATCGCTTTGCCCGGTGTTGGTGGTGGCAGTTGCGCCAGCAGCAGCTAACTTTAGAGGCTCTGGAGGAGGCGGCGGAGCTAGTGCTAATGCTAATGCACTAGAACTTGGAGCAGGAGGATCAACCAAAGAAAGCTCCCCATCAGACACAATTTCCAACACAGGCACAGCGTTCTCTGTATTTGAAGTTTCTTCCTGCGACAACCGCTGTCTTTTTGCACTTTTATTAATCCACGCTAACATTTTAGAAATGCTAATTTGTGACGTGACTTGCTTTCCTTCTCTCGGGGGCATGCCTGCTCTGTTCTATCACTCTACATAGCCACCCACTGGGTGGGAGTTGCACTGCATAAACACAACACACGTGCATCTAGGTATGTAAATTGTAAAGCATTAAAACATGGTTTTACTAACAGTTTTCAGTATGTTGTTACTTCGGCATTATTATTATTATTATTTTGAAACGTGTATTACTATTAAATCACGGTCAAATAGGTTAATTTTGACATAGTCGTTTCCACCACAGTATTTACATGGAGAAGATAAGCCCCGCCCCCTCTCCAGCACGTTCTGTTTGAATGACAGGAGTAAACAGCTGACAGCCGCTGTGAAACTCCAGCGGTTAGAGCGATGAGAATGTCCGTTCGGCACCTCATGACGCATCTACTGAGTACCGGGCGGCTGTATATATATATATGGATGTATAATAAGAACGGCGGGAGAGTGTTGAGTACTGGCACGGTGCATGAGTACCGGAGTACCGCCAGCATGCCGGTACTGAGCAAGAAGTGCCGGTACTCCATGGGTCAGAACCAGAAGTGCCGGTACTGCGTACCGGTGAGTACCGGCCCAATTCCAGCACTGATTATAACATGTTGTGAACTAAAACTGGTTGAATGTGGATAATTCAGCGTGTTTTATTTGTTTTTTTCTGCTTGTTTAACTGTCGATGTCCCTGCACTGACGCTTAATGACCAGCAGGGGGAGACACAGTTCAACAATCAGCAGAGAAAACCTTCAATTGTATTTAACACTAAACTCCTGCAGACACTGTTTATTCTGTCAGGCATCGCATGGGACAGATATTCAAACTCATTGTCATTGAAATGCTCATTAGATCAATTCTATATTACCTTTACAGGTATATATAACTCGTAAAAACAAACATTACCAAACTTCTTCAGTTATGCAGGTAGTTGTTCCCGCTCAAAGTATTGGAAATAACGTACACATATCTTTGTAAGAATGTATGCATTTAGAATAAGCCCCTTGAGATGGGTCATTGGTTTTCTGTAATGAAGTAGTCTACAAAAATATAAGCAATTATTTTTTGCATTCATCAGAATATAACATTTTAAATATTCTATATTTAATCAAAGTATGTAGTAGAATCATGATTTGAGCATGATGGTTTTAGATGGCTTTGTTTCTGCCAAGTGCAGAAAGGACAGTGTCTGTAGCAGCGACAATAACGGTCAATACGTATCAGCTTTCACCGGTCATCTTTCAGCTGTTTAGCATCCTCAAGGAATAAAGCACACTCAAAATATAAATACCCTCACACTGCCAAAGGATGGGCATAGAAGAGTGTTCAAATGACCTAGACAACTTGCCACCGATCATTGTTACTGATGTCGGCGCCTCTCTTGTGTTTGGAGTCGGTGCCTACACCTGTCGGCAAATGTTAAAATGTTAAAATGTAAGCCCATGTCTAAATTACAAACGGGTGTGTTCACGACCTTCAAATCTACAGGCCCAATGACAACTAAACAATCATCCCGACAGAAGAAAGATAGCTAATGTTTTGCTAACCGAATGCTAACAAAGCGGTGGTTTAGCATAAGTAATCTAGAAGTATATTTATAAATACTTTGACTTTTCATGTTTTAAATCTTATTCCCTCAGTGGTGGTTTGTGTTATTGTCGTTCAGCAATTCTTTCTGACTTGGCTCCCTGGTCTCCTTTGTAAAGTTTCCATAGCGTAAATAAATTAAACTTAATCCCATGGCCTTTTTCGGTTGGTTTTATAACCAAACGTGACAGCCAACCACAAACAGTGCTTTCGTACCAAGTTTAAAAATGCTGAATTCAAAGGGTTAACCGTTTTTTTGCTAGCCATAAGGATAAATCAGCGGGTTTCAATCATAGACTGTATATATAAGACAAATATGGTTTCAATCCCCGGGATCCTTCAAAGATGGCCGCCTTCGTGTGAATAGCTAATGGATATGTGACGTCATCAACGCCAAGTCGTCCATCTTTGGAGGACACTCGCGAGCCGAGGAGCTGTACATTGTTCACTTTACACGTTTTAAACTTTGTTGGTAGGCACTGTTATGTCACCTTATGTAACAACGACTGCTAATATAAATATGTTGCGGTATCGGACATGAACATTTGTATTGAACTTCCCTTTAGTCAATATTCAAATATGTTTTTATAAAGGTAGGTTTAGGGTTTTCCTTCCATTTATGTATACCTGTCTCCCTACATTCATCTACCTGTCTCCCTCCCTTTATCTACCTGTCTCCCTCCCTGTATCTACCTGTCTCGGGTAGTGAGGGAGACATTTACCTGTCTCCCTCCCTCCCCCTCTCTCTCTCCCTCTCTCTCTCTCCCTCCTTCAATCCCTCACAGTGGCTCGTGCTGCAACCGAACCATCTGCCAATAACAAGCCTTCTGAGACAGAGAGAGAGCGCGTGAGTGAGAGAGCGAGCCACCTACTCCACAGCGCGCGGGGCTCGTGCAGCATGTCAGAGATGTGAAGCGGCGGGAAGCAGCATGGCGGGAGGACGGCGGGGTCTCGTGGCCCCTCAGAACACGTTCCTGGAGAACATCGTCCGTCGGTCCAACGGTAAGGTTCCGGTGCTGTCCGTTTACATTTATTTAAACGGTGATAACGTGAGTGTTGTGTGGAATGTCTCGTGGTGGTGCGCGGTTGGTTCATCATCAGAAAGCTCTACTCTGATTGGCTCTTAACGTTCCAGAATGTTGAATGTGTCCAGGTAGTTACCTTCATCGCAAGCTAACACTAAGCTGTAGTTACATCACTTAATAGAGGTGTTTGTCTTAATTACAGCTGCTCAGTCAAATCAACCAATGTATATCACTTGTATTCATTTCCACATTGCATGTACGTTTTATGTTGTTAACAGGAATACAGCTACATTTGATTTAAACCGAAATGTACATTCATATTAAAAAAGATGAACCCTAGAACTTATATTACAAGTTATAAGATAAGATAGACCTTTATTGATATTGAAATTCAGGTGTTATTGCAGCAACATAGTAAGAGAGAAAGTGGTACACATGGGAATATACACAGTAATAATGAGGATGCTTTTTTATTTCAATAACAAAATATGAAGAAACATGTAGTAAAAGTATGAATATAAATAACAAAAACACCTTGTCTACCCTTTATGCTACTTCATATACTTATCCAATGTTTACAATTGTATTTAAACACTAAACGGTATGCTATTTAATTTGAAATTCAAAATGTTATTTATCTTGATCTTTCAAAAGTTATTTAATTGGCTTTACACCCTATATTCACTTCACAACCCAAATTCCACATGTATATTGTACAACTAACAATTTGTACATTTAACTATTCATATTATTTGAATGTGAAATGTATTTGTATATTAAGATATTTACTCTCATTTCTAAAAAGCTATTAAATTATGATGTATTTGATGTAAATTATGTATGTATTTGGAAGTGATCCTTTTATAAAGCGATTAATTGCTGAATATCAATAGATTGATTGATATTTAATTGAAGCCCTATTTCACTTTAATATAGGCTATAAAAACGTATTAGTTTACACTCTCCTGTCATACATATTATACACATGAATCTGTTCGTTCAGCAGCAGGAAATAGATAGAGGGAATCCAAACGTACTCTATACTGTTTACCTTCAAATAGGTCACTGCGTACTGGATACAACGATACAACATACAATTAACTTGATATATGGCTGCAACAATGATATTTAAAACTAACTTTGCTCTATTTCAGGCTCCCTATCTTAGTCTCATCTCTGTTGTCACTGTTTCGTCTGTTTCTGCTCCTTTAACGCACTTATCTTTTCAACTTTTCAGTTTGGACATTATCACATAGACAGACAGGTACAGACCAGAGTTTCCACATACTGTCGTGTAGATGTATCCATCCCCTTCCGCTGACCTGTGATGTATATATACACATATATATTACATATATACAGTATATATTTATTATATATACAAAGTATATACCGTATATATATACTGTATATAACACACACACACATTTAGAGGTTATGCTCTGTTTTAAATGTATCATCCAGACGGGGAACCTCCTGCCCTTCGTGTGATTCATAAATTCAGCATCCATTTTACTGCTTTTTCTGACAGTTGAGTCTCTTGAATGTTAAATCTCTAACTCTAACTCTTTCTCCTGTCTTGTGACCAAATGTTTCTCCTTAAATGTACCTGACTTTATGGCTGTAGGATATGAAGACACATACAACATGTTATTGAATACTGATAAACATATTACATGCACTCACATTTTCCTTGTTTCTTTATCACAAGATATTCCTTTTGATTAATTTACAGATATTAAAGAGTACTCAGATCTGCCTTTTTGCTGTTTTCAGTAATCCTAAATTGCGTGTTAAATACAAAAATAAATATTTGTTCAACATTCTTTAATTAAACATTGAATTTAACACAAAAGGCACCCAAACAATTATAATAATAGTGCAGTTCCCTACTCATACCCTCTTCCGACTAACTAAAAAAGTGTATTTTGAGATGTGTCTATCGAACAAGTTGAAATCTAAAGTTGACAATTAACAAAAGAATCTATCGTGCAGCCCAACACGCCTTTATCCCAGCAGCAAACCAGCATTTCTTATTTTATGGAGCTACCTGGCTAATGTGAAAATAATGAACATCCCGAAGCTCAAACTACACCCTTCAGATAACCATATGTTTGAATCAACTCCTCTATTAGACAGTGTTAATACACAGTATAACATTCTTAAATATGCAGAGGATTGTAATAGGAGGTGAACCCAATCCTGCTATCTCAGTAGAATCTATTACACTGATTGTTTGAATTACAAATATCCAACGTATGAGATAGTTTCTCATCATGGTAATTTACCGTGAAACCCCATTGACTCCACATTAGGCCACAGAATTGAAGTTAAGCGACTCTGCTCTAAGGCTGTGTTTAAATGTGACATCAGCACAATAAATCGCAGCCTCATCAGTGGCTTCGATGACACGGTCAGCAGAGAAGCAGACCTCAGCCAATTAAAAAAGGGCAAGGGCACATTAGATGTTTAAAACGCATGGTGTGTAGAGTGCTGCAGGAACGAGTCCTAAAACCCGGACATGATGGAGCAGTTCTTCACTTCCTGTTCCCTCGTCTCAATGTCAGTGGGTTCTTTCAATAGGATTTTTGTCAGATCCTAAAAATAGGGTTGGCGGTTGGTCCTAAATGCTCTAAACGTGAATATTTAACATTATGAGTCAAACATGCGGTTGCTAAAAGATACTGCAGATGTTCTTGGGAATTTTTAAATACACAGCATTTAAGCTTAAAAAATCACAAGTAGTGTTCACTTGTTAAGATACATAAGATAAGATTTAATGTTGAAAAAACAGCTGAAAAAAAAACCTAATTACAAATAAATCAAAAATCTAGCTTCAAGTAAAATACATATTGATAGCGAAAGATTTATATATCTGTGTAAAGATTTATATGTCCTGTTTGTTGGCCACAGAGCATATTTTTTTCGCAAAATAATCAAAAATGCAACGGAAAAAGCCCATTGGTTCAATGCAGTTAAAGGCATACGTTTGGGTAGGTGTACACAAATACGTCAACCTTGCAGCACTCTATTCAATGCTTACCTTACCTGGCCATCATGGAGGACAATACTGCTGACACTGCAGAGTTTTCAGGGTATATAAGCCTTTTTAATCATGGAGATGTTGCTCAAACTTATCTCTGTGAATCATATTTTATAGCCTGTTGTTTTTTTAACCACAGTATGCTCGTGGCAGCAATCCAGAGATGATACTCTCTATCAGTCAGAGTTCATATTCCTCTCGGGATGAATAGTAAAAACGTCCTCTTACTTTAACGTGTCCAATACTTTAGTTAACGAATAAATATCCTTAACATTAATGACATCAACCTTAGCTGTAGAATAGAATAGTTGAATGTCATTATACAATGAGATAAATGCTTCTCCCTTTCAAGGGTGTCATCAAAACAAAACATCACAACATAAGACAACAAAATACACGCAGCATACATACTTAGGAATAAGGGATAAAGGAATAAAGAATAAAGTGCAGTAATTATTTCCAGGAGTATAAAAATAAAATCTGTAATGTAATAAATAATAATAAACATTGTAACTGTGAGGATGTTGGCAAGCTGATGTTGGGTCGGTTTATATCCTAAAGACACGCGCACAGACACCCTTCTGGTAATAGAAAAACAACACATGTATCTGTATCTGTCAGACGTCTTCCTCCTGTTGAACTCTTGCCGTTAAATGAGGAGCAGACCATGGATGCTGGGTTAGCCTCAATTCCACTGCTGTTTAAGTCAGCGTAACGATAACCTATGGCTGAACAATGGATTCATTTCACATTATGCTGCTCACCCCAACTCACCCCCAATTAATGAAGTAACAAAGGAGGAATTCAAGCCTTACACTCAGAAGAGCTGCTAGCACTGATAGGCTGGCGTGTCCATTAAACCACACAGTTAGAAACATTCGTCCTGATTTGTTTAAACTCACAATTTGGCCATATATGACACATTTAACTTTTTTTAAAAATTCATTTATTTTCCACAAAATCAATATCATTTAGGTTTATTTGTCGTGACTGTGTTGTGTGTGTTTCATACGGTCAAAAAAAATCTCCATCCTGAAGTAGGTGACATGAACTTGTATTTTGCATTGGGGGAAGTGGTGTAGTTAAAGTCCTCGGAGGTTCTCCAGGAGAACGCTAAAGCCTGCAGGCTGCACTCCAGCTCTCACCATATCCTGCTCCGCTGGGATTCAACTCAGGCATTTGTTTGAAACATTTAAGTTTAAGCGTAAAGTATTCATGAAGTCTTACCTGAATGTGGAAGTGATGGTCTTTGGGGTATTATAGTGCAAACATAGGAAAGCACAACACAAGTGGTACAGGTTTAGGTTCATAACATTCATAACAGCTGAATGACACATCTGCTACCTACGATCAGGTTCAGTTAATTATCAAAATATATGACCTTTATTTGTCAGTTACCGTCTCATCGTAGGTAGCTTTGGACAAAAGTCTCATCATGTTGAAGGAAAAGCAGGTGAAATACTCAAAACGCCGATGTCTTGCTGTCAAATCTTGCTCCATAATAAAACAACACATTGATATTAATCTTTAAAGGTTTAATCTGATAGTAAAGGTCCATCATATCTCATTCTACGCGGCTACAACTGTATCTCAAAGCTTCATAAACGTGTTGGCTTGCACTTGAAAAATGGGAGAAGAACAAGCATAATTTCTGTAGGGACTAAGGCAGCATTAAGAAATAAATAGCCTTAGGTGTACATTTGTAAAACATATGTTCTTTTCCTTTTAAGTAAACACAACATATGACATCCCACCTCATTCCCTGTTTTCACGAAATACCTGTATTTATTTTCGTACTTCAAAATGTATTCAATCAAAATCCCAAATTACACTAATATAGCAAGTTAAAAAAAAGTGTCTGGGTAAATTAATGATATCTATTATAAGCTGCTTTACATTAACAAGTCAAAAGTGGTCAAAGGCAAAATATCAGACATTTAAAATGCATTCAAAAGACAGCTATGGTAAAAAGAGACAACACTATTGCACCAAACCAAAATGGATTCTTAAATGACCACAGCATTGAAAAGGAAACATTGATCAGTTACTTTAGCTAATAACCTAAGAGTCACTTTTTCCGAAATCCACTTTTCCCATCGTCATAAGTTAGATCCATCACACGGCAATTATTTATAATAAAAGCTCTCCTTATGCGTGCTCCTGATGGGAATAAAACACACACACACATACACACACACACACACACACACACACACACACACACACACACACACACACACACACACTGCTGTAAATGTGCGTGTTTGTGTGAGTTGCTGCTGGTGGGTTGTGATTGTCTGTTCGTGTGTCTATACCTACAATACATCACAAACACTGAGAGACTTTGTTTTTTTTACCATGGTGTAAACAAACCTTCTAGTTCACACATGATCAGCTACGTGGATGGATAGGTCTGTAGAAAGAAAGAAAGATAAATACGCAATATTTATCTGTGTAAGGGATGTATGATTATGGCTCAAATAACAATTATGATTTGTTTCATATTAAGGCAGGATTATTGATCCCAGTTTCCTATAGTCTTTTAGAACCAAATTGAATCTATGTTTTTAACACTCAAACTTGCAAAAAGTTAAGTTGCTAAACAGTTGACTTTGTGTAAAGGGGGTAATTAATAAATGTCTAAATCATGATTATTATACCATTAACTGTAAGGTTGCAACAGTTGGGTGATACATTCAATTGTCTATCACCAGAACAGTCATTGGGAATCATTTTACACGAATCAATCAACTGTTACATTTAATCTAAAGCAAAAAGGTTTCAGCTTCTGAAAGTGAATCTGTTCTTGTTCTCTTACTGTTCGATCACTTTTTGTTGGACAAAACAAGGACAAAATAATAAGAAAAGGTCCCAATAGACTGCAAGGAAGCTTTTTATATTACTGCCCAAATGATTAGGAGATAATATAATACAAATAATTGTTAGTTGCAGCCTTAATCAACAGTGCAGCCCCACCATGTGTCAAACATGGTTCTAAAGTTGTGAGCCCATGCACTTAATGGGGATAAGTTAAATCTGCTGTTTGTGTGGTCAGATACAAACTTCGTGCTGGGGAACGCTCAGATCGTGGACTGGCCGATCGTCTACAGCAACGACGGCTTCTGCAAACTGTCCGGGTACCATCGGGCCGAGGTGATGCAGAAGAGCAGCACCTGCAGGTACAGCCATTTTATGTTTCAAATATCTCTATTGAGAAGAAGCATACAAGTGTAAGCAATAGTACAGACTTCTTTGGGGTGGAAATCATGCTTTTTCAACATAGAAGACAAACCGAACAGCCAACAAGAAATAATAGAGAAAAAACAGCATGACAGGAATAGCATACTTAATGACATACATAGTCAAAGTGGGAAAGAACATACAAAATACTCCTGCCATTTTATTATATGTTTCTTAATGCTCTTAATGTCTTTCATTTTTGTAAAGCACTTTGAATCGCCTTGTGTTGAAAGGTGCTATATAAATAAACGTGCCTTGCACACGCTGATGTTAAACCAGAGTGATGGAGAGTTTATCAGCACTGTGTGTTTTTACTTCTCCTCCCGCAGCTTCATGTACGGAGAGCTGACGGACAAGGACATGGCGGACAAAGTGCGGCAGACCTTTGAAAGCTACGAGATGAACTCTTTTGAGATTCTGATGTACAAGAAAAACAGTGAGTACTTCATGTTTTTTTAACAATACAAATTACAATGCAAATGTACTTCTGAACCCCCAAAGAACCAGAAATATAATGTTGCTTGCGTCACAGCAGCTCCATTTAAAGACAAGAATGAAACAAGAACACATACAACATTGAACTATTACAATACAATCATTGAGGACAATATGTTCTAGTCTCTACAACCGACTTTAGAGATGGGATTAAGTTCCATATTTCATTTTCCTATTGACCGGTGCACAAAGAGTCTGACCCTAAAAATATGGCAGAACCCTGTTTCTCCTATTACATGGTAAAAATGTGTATTTATTCTTTGAGGAGTCCTATTATGGTTTTCAGAGTTTTTCCTTTTACCTCAAAGTCTTCCCTGATACATTATATGAAACCTGTAAATGAGCATACTATTATGTCTATGTCTTCTTTAAGGACATATTTGGGGTCAAAGACAGTGTTATTGTCCAGTTTTAATACTTTTTTAGGGTAGGTTGATTCAAAGTTTCTCAAGCAGTTGACCTTCAATCTTTAAGCACAACTTTATTTAGTGGTTTTAATTTGTGTTGGATAAACACAGAGCGAGTACAACCCAACATTGTGCTTGTATATTTAGCAACTGTCTTGGAAAGTAAATGGGCATGTGGTAGAAACAATTCAAAGACACTATTTTTTCCAGTCCTGATAATGGATGTAGCGTAATGAGTGAGCCATCTCGCGTCCTAGCTGCACAGGCAAGCAGCTAGACTAATTCAACATGACAAATCACTTAAGTTGTTGTTGTAATATCATAACATTTCCCTTTGGGCAAGTGGATTTCTTATTGCCTTTAAAACCTTGAACCCTGGACTCGCCCCAAAGGACTTAAGCCAGCAGGAAAATGATTCTGTTTGTTCTTTTGCAGACAGATTCAAAGTGGGCTCAGGGTAGCAGATGGTCGATCATAACACCCACCTATTTGTATGAAAATACCTACTTGATATTGTCATTACGGATAACAAAAGGAGCGTCAGGTGGTGAAACAAATACAATTTCCTCTGTTTTCTTTGTCTTAATCTCAAGAGCTTTACGCTCACTTGGCAGCCTCTCAACGACAGAGACGGAGAAAGATGTCTGTTAAATATAATAAGCCTCTCAGTTTCACTCATTTAGTGCAGATTTCTTTGTTAAAGGAGAACAATACCACGCGAAGAACAAGCTGCTACTTTTATCAGACTTAACAAGACTGTTCAGTTTCACAGTGACGTGAAAATAGCTAGTTCCAAAACTGGCAAATGGCTGCCTTTTAACAAAGCCCCCTTTTATCCAAAGTGCTTTTTTGCCTTGTGATTGGAGTGTCAATGTCCTGGGAAAGGACACTGACATGAGGAAAGGACACTTTGACATGAGGAAAGGACACTTTGACATGAGGAAAGGTGTACTTATTTCCCGGGCATTTTATTCCCTAGAGAGCAAGCGACACAGGAGAGTGATGGGGAGGAAAAACAAAGACCCTGGTTCATATTTAATGCTTGACTCCCTCAACACTTTGGCCACATGAGTACAATCATTTATGTACATATATATTATATTTATATTCGTACCTTTCACGTTATTGTTAAAAAGCTTCCACTGAAACCCAAACTCTAAGAGTTCAGTGGTTTTTTGAGAGCAGTATGAGTTTGTTTTTGAGTCAGAACCAAAAGAAGGTGTTTTACTGAGTTCTACATCAGTGTTCACAGGTGGTGCTACACCCGACTGGCACAGGGACACATGTGTGTGTGTGGTTTTCGCTTCAGTTCACACTGGCACACAATATTACACATGCTGTGCGGATACAAAACAAGATGCTGTGTGTATCAACAGCGCTGTACACAAAACAGTCACACTTTCAAATGGCTTATACAACACTGAAAAACTATTAATGATTGAACATTTAGTGCAGCTTCTCCACCAGTTGCTGATGTTTGATTATCAGCTTTTCTGTCAAACTGCAGTCTTCACTCCACTTAACAGGGTTTTCCTCGTCCTTACACACTCTCAGCCAATTAAAACACGGCAAAGGAGAAACAAAACTGCTTCAAAATGACTGTTAACACTTAATGTACCAATTTGGATTGGATTGGACCAGTTAAGAGACAGAGGACATCCGTTCTGCCATTTAATTCAGAGACTGAGAAAACCAAGAGCCCTGTTATTGGGTGTAGTTTGCTAAAGAAAATAGTTCCTCCATGAAACCCCTCTCAGAAACTCTGTGGATTATCCTGAGTAGCCGGGTCATGATTTTATGAAAATAAATCCTGGTGAGTTCTTTTGTTATGTATTTCTTGGTTGAGTGCCATCTTCTTCCATTATACTGGAGAGAAGGCAGACATCTGTATGGCCAATATCTCAAACACTCTGCAACTCAAACCATATCATGTTGATGAATAGCACTACAGGAAATAGGAAAACGATGTACTTTCCATTTTGGGTTTTCTCCTTCAGTCTCCCCCTGTCCTATCATGGATGTTTTGATTGGAAGTGAGACAAATGTATGATGTCTGAATGGGGTTTTGACTCATTTTGGAGCTGCCCCGTCAATGGTGTAAATTGGATTTTTGACACTTTAAACACCTTCTCAATACACAAAATAGATTCAGCAGCTCAAGGTGAAACGGTTCATTCTCACTTTCAGGTGAGGGTGTTGAGTTTTGACGAAAACAAACTTCCTTTGTGTGTGTGTGTGTGTGTGTGTGTGTGTGTGTGTGTGTGGTGTGTGTGTGTGTGTGTGTGTGTGTGTGTGTGTGTGTGTGTGTGTGTGTGTGTGTGTGTGTGTGTGTGTGTGTGTGTGTGTGTGTGTGTGTGTGTGTGTGTGTGTGTGTGTGTGTGTGTGTGTGTGTGTGTGTGTGTGTGTGTGTGTGTGTGTGTGTGTGTGTGTGTGTGTGTGTGTGTGTGTGTGTGTGTGTGTGTGTGTGTGTGTGTGTGCGTGCTCCAGGGATGCCAGTCTGGTTTTTCATGAAGATTGCTCCAATCAGGAACGAGCAGGATAAAGTGGTCCTGTTTCTCTGCACCTTCAGTGACATCACCGCCTTCAAGCAGCCAATCGAGGACGACTCTTCAAAAGGTGGGTGGGGCTAAAAACAATGGACAATATGACAAAAATCAACTACAATTCTTAGGCACTGTTAGTGTTTTTGTTCACACACTGATTAACTGCGCTAGACATATTAGAGAAGAATAATTTTCCACATATCTAGCTGCAAAACTGTCAGTACAAACGTCTGAAAAAAAAACATTGGTCATAACTAAACCTCCTCTTAAGCTGTGAGAACAAGGTAATAGGACCAGCCGGTTTTTCACTTTGATCAATATCGTGAGACAGTTATAACGCATACATAGATTTTTATAAGAAACCTAAGAGGGTGTTGTTTTAAGGAGAACAATCGGTGCTTGTTGATCCCTGCTGTGGGCAAGCTTTATGTTTTTTTTGTGGCTTTCCAGAAAACACAATAAGGCCGGTTTATAAGTGCTTTGAATGTCAATAAAAATACATTTTCTTGTCTTGATAAAGAACGCTGCTGGCCCGTGCTTTTACCAACCTATCCTTCACACTCCACCATGTTTTATCATTTGTGTTATAACTTTGTGTCACTATGGGAATTGCCTCGGCCATAGTTTAACAGCTCACTCTGTTATCAAAGAACGATGTTACGTTTAGTAACGCAACATTTTTGTAATGCTTTTGTGTTATGCATTAAGTGACTAAGATCAGATAAGATAAGACGTACTTTATTGGTCCCACATTTGGACATTTTGCTTTGAAGCAGCATAAACAAATTAATAAAAGCATGTGGGTGTGAAACCCTGACATTGACAATATAAGTCAGGGGTGGGGAACCTCCGGCCCCCGGGCCGTATACGGCCCGTGAGACCATTTGGTGTGGCCCTCGAGGTAATTTATAAACACACGCAAAAAAGAAAAAAATTAAAGAAATCTAGACCGCAAAATAATTAAACAAGTGAGTGCCTGTTTTTCCTGGCCAAGGTCAGGGTCCTTGAACACAACACAAGCCTAACGTGTCGTCACGTGGTATATGTCTCGTCTGACAGGGGTGTAGTTCGGGGAGCACCAGAACGCAGCTCCGCTCCGGCACTTCCAAAAATTGCAGTACCCATAAGGAGCCGTACACATGTGTGATACTGATCATACAGTCAATAACTTTGTTGTTATTAGCATCTTGTTAGCTAGCTATGCTAACGAATATAAGAAGCTTTTTCTCCAACCAGTGAGGTAAAGGCACATCTTATATGATCATTTTAGTTATAAAAAATAAGAGAATAAAGTAAACAGGTATAAAATACTATATGACAGTAACACAAAAGTTGTTATTAATAAACAAGAATACAGTTTGAAGGGAGAGTGATTTGTAAAATATCCATAAAGAAAAAGAAAATCTGCTTACAGTTATGTTTCATATGGGTGTTGAGAGATGTATGATCCATTGATCTAATGTTGCTCTCAAAGTGCACCAGATTTAAAGAACATTTAAAAACAAATCTTCCCGGGGGAGCATGCCCCCGGACCCCCCTAGACGGGGTTAGGTCCCCCCCACTTAAATAATGTTCACATGGATAGGAAACTAAATACATTTGCACACATCTTGTGTCCATATCTTTTTGTTTTGGTGGTCATGCTACAACCGTGCATGTGCGTGCGTGCATGCATGCGCGAGTCATGGTAAGATATCTGGATTAAGAGGTTGCTTTTTCTTTTTCTTTGCACAGCATGAAAGAAAGGTGAAATGAATGGGCTGTGATTTTAGTATTTTTAAGCAGAGGTCAATAATTTGTACGGCCCTCGGAGGATGTTGAAAACATTGAAATGGCCCTTGAGAGGAAAAAGGTTCCCCACCCCTGATTTAAGTCAATGAAACTTGACAAAAAATAGAAAAATAGGCAAAAGAAAATTACACATTAAGTTGATAAACATTATGTGATGATTCAAAAAAGCTTTAACCTGATCATTCTTAAAATGTATACTTATTCAAGGTTTCAGATCATGAAGAACATTTTGTCTCGAGGTAGGAACAGCCTGTTAGGTTTTAAATCGTGCACTTGTTCAGTCATCTGATGTTCCATGTTTTCTTATTCTGTGTGCTTTTCAGGTTGGGGTAAATTTGCCCGTCTGACTCGTGCGCTGACCAGCAGTCGAGGCGTTCTGCAGCAGCTCGCTCCAGCTGTGCAGAAAGGAGAGAACGTCCACAAACACTCACGGCTGGCAGAGGTGAGATCAGCTCTCTCTCAGCTCTCCTCACTGAACCAGACATGGTTTAGAAAGGAGACGCTGCACTGAATGTCAATTTCCTGTATCTGTGTCTCCAGCTGCGCCACCTCTCTAGGACTCTGAGTCTTTTAAACACATTGGGAGAAGTGATTCTGAACTCAGTCACCCAAGTAAATATTGGACGCATTTTTCACAAGCCAGAACAATCTGACACTAAAATGATATTTTTCAGAAGCACAAATCAGGAAAAAGGAGAACTCGGGAGGACTTTTTCACAAGACTAACCGGGTGTTTCAAGTCATTATTTATTGTAAAAAAATATATTTTTATAAGTTCCAAAAATCACAACATGTTTTAAGTAACTAAATATTCTCTTTTCGGTGTTAAGCCTTTAAAGAAACACCATTTTGAGTGTGTTAAATACAAATAGGCCGGGGTTGAATCATTTCAACTGCACCATCAACAAAAAAACATTGTTTATTCGAAACTAGGAAAACAAATGTTCATCGTAAAAGACAATATAAAAAGCATCAATTGAAATAATAACAAAAATCATATTTTCTTCTTTTCTTTCATTCAACATGATGAATAAAACTTCAGTACACTCTCCAATCGTTTTATATTTGGTACACAGCAGGACACAAGACAGAATTGATATAAGCGTACCAAACATTGTGAGCACTAACATAATGTGGTTTTCTTTCAGTTATGAGAAAAGTACTTTACATTGATCTGGAACAAAGTACCTCTGACATCCTGGGTCTATCTGTTATTAGTGTGCAGACGGGCTGAGAGATGGAGGCAGTTCCTGTTGTTTATTGACGGCCTGCTTTCAGAGCGAGACAAACACACTGTTATTAAAGTCTGCCGAGTGGACTCCTCTGTCACCAGAACGCCTGCGGACCCTCAAAACACATATCAGGGTTTTAATGTAATGTGATGAATACAACAGAATATATAGCGGTTTCTTATTTCTAGAGATACTGAATGAAATTGTTCAGATCAATCAATAGTGAATGTGACTTCCCAGTAAGGAGTCTCTGGAGAGAAACTGCAGCTAAAAGATTTAAAGTATTGTTTACCTCCATCGATTCTGTTTTTGTTGGCAGGAGCAGGTCATTCATTCATTTGTGGAGCTGGGAGAATACATTCTTACTTTACTTAAAGGGGACCTATTATGTAAAATCCACTTCTTCATGTCTCTTCTACATCAACATGTGTCCCCTCTTCTTCATGTCTCTTCTACATCAACATGTGTCCCCTCTTCTTCTTGTCTCTTCTACATCAACATGTGTCCCCTCTTCTTCATGTCTCTTCTACATCAACATGTGTCCCCTCTTCTTCTTGTCTCTTCTACATCAACATGTGTCCCCACTTCTTCATGTCTCTTCTACATCAACATGTGTCCCCTCTTCTTCATGTCTCTTCTACATCAACATGTGTCCCCTCTTCTTCTTGTCTCTTCTACATCAACATGTGTCCCCTCTTCTTCATGTCTCTTCTACATCAACATGTGTCCCCTCTTCTTCATGTCTCTTCTACATCAACATGTGTCCCCTCTTCTTCATGTCTCTTCTACATCAACATGTGTCCCCTCTTCTTCATGTCTCTTCTACATCAACATGTGTCCCCTCTTCTTCATGTCTCTTCTACATCAACATGTGTCCCCTCTTCTTCATGTCTCTTCTACATCAACATGTGTCCCCTCTTCTTCATGTCTCTTCTACATCAGCATGTGTCCCCTCTTCTTCATGTCTCTTCTACATCAACATGTGTCCCCTCTTCTTCATGTCTCTTCTACATCAACATGTGTCCCATCTTCTTCATGTCTCTTCTACATCAACATGTGTCCCCTCTTCTTCATGTCTCTTCTACATCAACATGTGTCCCCTCTTCTTCATGTCTCTTCTACATCAACATGTGTCCCCTCTTCTTCATGTCTCTTCTACATCAACATGTGTCCCCTCTTCTTCATGTCTCTTCTACATCAACATGTGTCCCCTCTTCTTCATGTCTCTTCTACATCAACATGTGTCCCCTCTTCTTCATGTCTCTTCTACATCAACATGTGTCCCCTCTTCTTCATGTCTCTTCTACATCAACATGTGTCCCCTCTTCTTCATGTCTCTTCTACATCAACATGTGTCCCCTCTGTGGAAAGAGACTCTGAATGTTTCAGGAGAAAATATTCTCTCTTTTTGTCCTGATCCATTTCTATTAAAAACCTGTCTGAAAATGAGCTGAACAGATTTCGGCCAAACACCTCAGAGACATGTTCTGAATATATCTGAGACCTGTAATATATTGATGAAAAACAGTATAATAGGGGACCTTTAACTCTTACTCACCAGTATGTCTGTCCTCACAGCTGCCTGAAACTTTTACAGTAGCATACAAATATCCTCTATCGTCGACCGCTTATCGCAGTGGTCCCCAAACTAAGGCCCGCGGGCCGGGTACGGCCCGCCTCCACATTTGGCCCGGCCCCCTGAACAATACCAGAGACGCATTATGATTTATTTATTTATTTTTTTATTTATTTAAAAAAATAAATAAAAATGTTCAGTCTGGCCACGCGAATCCTAGACTAGCCCCTGTCAAAATGTTGTGACCTGCTCTATCTAAATCAGTCGCATTGACCCGAAGACACATTTTGAGTTGTATACACTGTTGGAAAGAGGAGGTTCCTAGCTTTCTAATGATATCAGGATTGTTTTTGTACTCCAAATATTAAGCGAAATATGTCACATTATATAATGACTGTCACCGAGTCATCATTTTGAGAAAAAGGCCTTCAAAGTTTTCTCTTCTCTGGAATCCATCGATCTGATTGATTATTAGCGGAGCAAATGATCAAAATACTACCGAGGGAAGATATTTTTGTTTGGAGGGGAAGCTCGCGAGTGTGTGTGTATACGTGTGTGTGTGAATGTGTGTGCTTGTGTAATTTTGCGTTTGTGTGCATTGTGATTGTTTCCCGGGGAAAACAATCACGAGAAACACCGGCTGCTGTTATGCCTGCTGTGACGTCAAGTTACTCCGTTCTCCGCTTGTAATTATGCCGAAGCTTCAAAGCTGTATTTATCATCTGAATTTGCCAAAACAAGTTTAATATTCTGAAAGCCAAGACTTGTTTAATTAAAATCAGATGAAAACAAACTGTAACGGACCCTGCAGTGTTATCTATGATTACTATACTCTTACATTCATAATTTCAGCGGAGTGAGGGGGGCGGCGCTGCGGAAGAGCAGATTGCGAGTGAGAAATAAATAAATTGGAAATAAAAGTTTCATATTCTGAAAGCCAAGACTTTGTTTGTTTAAAATCAAACAAAACACCCGAACCCCGAAAAAATAGTTTTTTTTACGTAAATCCACGTTTATTTTTGAGAGATTCTGCTCTGACATCTAAGCTAAACTTTTACCTGTTAAGATTGTGCACGGCACAACAGAAAGTTACAGTAATTTTCAATGGACTTTTTTTCTGTGAAGAACCCAGAGAGGGTTATTTGGTTATTATTTATTTCATAAATAGTGTTATTTATTTCATTAATAGTGTTATTATTTATTTCCTGACTTTTTTTCTGTGAAGATCCCGGAAAGGGTTATTAATATTTGGTTATGTGTGGCTTTCTAGAAAACAATAAATGTTTACGTTTAGACACCCATGCGATCGTCACACTTTTTCTGTTACAAACTGACCCGGCCCCCATCAGAGAAGGGAAAAGTTATGTGGCCCTCACAGGTAAAAGTTTGGGGACCCCTGGCTTATCAGGTCGCAGGTGAAGCAGTTTTTTTAAAACTAAAGATGTTCATACAGCTCTTTTAATCATTTGGTAATGAATCCCACAGTTACACCCAAACTACAGAGACACACATCTGTTTTAAAGAAGTTCATGCAAACTGATTCCTAAAGTTACATTTCAGTCAGACAACTCACGTGTTCTTAATATGTTTATTAGAAGCAGCATATAGTTTGGCGTCTAGGCTCGGGCCTCATCGCTCCACAGATTTACAAAGAACATTGAGTGATGATTAGATGACTATCCTCCGAGCCTACAGGTGGAAGCTGGGGTGGTGGTGGGGCAGGCGAGCAGCAGCAACATGAAACAGCAGCAGGAACATGAACGCAGCAGTAGCAAGTAGGGATGCCAGCGATTATTCGATTTTTCGAATATTCGTTACAGTCTCCATAATCGAAAATTATTTCTTAAAATTCGATTTTTTCTTATTATTATTTATGTTTTTCTTTTTTTTCCTGGCTTAGTTTCAACCAAAATATAGACTAATGCTAATAATAGTAATAGTATTAATAATTGTAAATGGCCATTGGTCACACCACCAGTTTGTTTTACTGTAAACTTGGAGGAAGCCAGCAAGCAGACTGCGGGGGGGGGGGGGCGGGGCGATTTATATTCACCAGGGCTGTCCGATTTGGCAGCATAGCGAGGCAGAGGCAGGAAGACCTGGCAGCTTCAATAGAGCGGCATGTTTAGGAGAATGTGTTTGGTTGGTTGTAAGAGGGACGAGGTGCGTCACGTGTTCATGTATCATTGGTGCTCGAGTTGACTGCCTGAACTAGCTCGCAGGCTTCGCCCCATTTCCTTTCTATGTATCCTGTCCTCAGAAATTAATGTGAACTTTTTTTGTTTATTTTCTAGTAATACTCTGTTTTCTCACAGCCAAAAGAGTCTGTCATTCAATGACATAACATTTTGCACACTGGACAGTATGACATGTTAGCACATGATGGTGACATGTTGTCGAGTACACCACAGCACCAAGGAAATTATATTTGAGAAGTGAATTAATGCATAACTACTTAATTAATGTATGAATCATTTCCTATCTCACTAGACTAGAGTGTACATGTAGGGTGTAGAAGTTGTACAATTGGAAATTAAATTTAAGTTGATTAACATTTCTATTTGTTATTTTATTTGGTAACAAAGAACAGATTTTGTCCATTTATTTTTAACTTAGTTTTAACAGTTTTTATTTTATTTTGTATTCTTTGAATTGACCTCCGTAGGCGTGTGTTGGTCCTGTGTTGCTTTCTATTATATAACCATCTGCTGCCATTTTGGCCATCAAGCTGTGGAAAAATGAATATTCTTATCCTAAGATAATAAGAATTAAAACGTGTTAAATGCACTTTATAAACATTAGCTCTCCTCACAGGCGTCGTGTTGCCGATAAGTTCATCAGCTGTAATCAACTGTGACTAATCTTCCCTTTATTGCATGATGGTAATTACTGTCGGCTCTAATGAAGTCATCCGTTATCGGTCCGTTTCACCGGGACAATACCCTTTGTCCTCCACATTAACACCATTATCATATTAGGATCATTTATTCTTTTATACAGTGCTTTATGAGGGGAAAATGTATTTACATATTTCATACAGATGACAAGTTCTTAACAGAAGCTCAGAGGATTAAAATGAGAGAAAACTGAATAGAAAATGTCCATTTTAGTCAGTGAAATTAGATAAGTTCTTTATTAAATCAACAGCTGATTTTCAGGCGATAGCACAGTTAAAACTCGCTTTTATTTAAATTGCTGTTATCATTTAGTTTTTGAACTTTCGCTTATCTCCCTTGTTTAATTTGATTCAATTTATTTTATTTTTGTCACTGAAACAAATAACTGGTATGAATAGATTTAACAAGAAAAGTATTCAAAAGTAACCACAGCAAAGATGTTTACTCAAAAGTTATTAAAGGAAAAAAGTGAAGTCGTTTTTTCTTGTAAACAATATTCTGTTCTCCTATTTGATCCAAATCCTTCTTTTGTTGTTTTTCAAAACATCTATTTACAAATATCACACAACTCATGCAGTATAATCCATATCTTATGTATCCTGTCCTGTGCTCACTTCTTCCCAAATGCATGCATTTCCCCTTAAACCTAACCATTTAAAGACACTTAAAACTCATCCAGATTCACACTGACACATTTCTCCCAACAGTGACAGTGAGCCAACTTTATAATCCCGATCGTCAACAAGCACTCCGCTCCCAGCTGTGTGCGTCACTGTTTAGTGTCCTCGGGTTTCTGCTGTGTTTTGATGTTCTTGCAGAGTTTGGCTTTTGCAGCTCCTTTTAGTAAACGCTGCACATGTTTTGTCAAGTTGGTGAAGATGTGTTTTCATTTGTATGTATGTATGTATGTATGTATGTATGTATGTATGTATGTATGTATGTATGTATGTATGTATGTATGTATGTATGTATGTATGTATGTATGTATTTGTATGTATGTATGTATGTATGTATGTATGTATGTATGTATTTGTATGTATGTATGTATGTATGTATGTATGTGTGTATTTGTATGTATGTATGTATGTATGTAATACATACATACACACACATACATACATACATCATACATACATACATACATTGTATGTATGTATGTATGTATGATGTATTGTAAGGTATGTATGTATGTAGTATGTAGTATTTGTATGTATGTATGTATGTATGTATTTGTATGTATGTATGTATGTATGTGTGTATTTGTATGTATGTATGTAATACATACATACACACACATACATACATACATACATCATACATACATACATACATTGTATGTATGTATGTATGTATGTGTGTAATACATACACACATACATACATACTATGTATGTATGTATGTATTTGTATGTATGGATGTATTTGTATGTGTATTTGTATGTGTACATTTGTGTTTTTATATTTGCAATGTTTTTGAAACTTCAGCGCGTTTAATGGAAATGTTTTGTGCCGTTGTATCACGTCGGCCACTGTAGATTTCGATTTAAAAAACAACTTTATCCTCATGAGGGTTTGGTTAAATCATGGTGATATGATACTTGTTGGAAAAATATCACTCGTCACCGGCTTGGTCTTCAACATCAGGATACATGTATTTATTATCCTTGCAAGAATGGAAGTAGTCTTCACATACAGAGCATTTGGTACAACTAGTTCCTGAACAGTGTCCTTCACATGCTGATATACAAGAGAGGTTGTATCACAGTCACAAGATGGAGGAATACGGTTCAAAGCAGTATTCAATGTTTAGTTCAGATTAGCTAAGGCCTGCGTAAGCGATAAACATGACAG
The DNA here is from genome assembly GCF_902827175.1 of Gymnodraco acuticeps. NCBI lineage: Eukaryota > Metazoa > Chordata > Actinopteri > Perciformes > Bathydraconidae > Gymnodraco > Gymnodraco acuticeps. Next base: position 146,504 of record NW_022990548.1, read on the forward strand.
TCATATGTCTATCTCCATAGAGGCTGAATCATCATGTTAATCACATAGCTATCATATGTCTAAAACAGTCCTGACGCTCTTCTAGGTAATCATACATCCGGTCATGTACACAGCTATGTAGGGCCTTTGTTATCATGTGCTACTCTGATATTGGAAGAGTACATTCAGTATTTTCCCAACAGATATGATCTGTGTTTTAAAAACATTTTTATTTTACTTTTATGTATCCACCACGACACCAAGTAAAATTCCTCGTACGTGTCAACCTACCTGGTAATAAACCCGTTTCTGATTCTTCTGATATCTTTGTCTCAAACCCATAGCTAACGCTGTTTATTCTATTTTGTCTCAGGTTCTCCAGCTGGGCTCAGACATCTTGCCTCAGTACAAACAGGAAACCCCGAAGACCCCTCCCCACATCATCCTGCACTACTGCCTCTTCAAGACCACGTGGGACTGGGTCATCCTCATCCTCACCTTCTACACCGCCATCATGGTGCCCTACAACGTGTCCTTCAAGACCAAGCAGAACAACGTCACCTGGCTGGTGGTGGACAGCATCGTGGACGTCATCTTCCTCGTGGACATCGTCCTCAACTTCCACACCACCTTCGTCGGCCCGGCCGGGGAGGTGATCTCCGACCCGAAGCTCATCCGCATGAACTACGTGAAGACGTGGTTCGTCATCGACCTGCTGTCCTGCCTGCCGTACGACGTCATCAACGCCTTCGAGAACGTGGACGAGGTCAGTGGACTTTCATTTCAATCAGGAGAGATAGTTTTTTGATGTAATGATATATACAGTATGTATTGCCGGGAATACACAGATACATGTAATGGTGTTTGGCGATTAGACCCCGTTGTGCGGGAGTATCATCCGGGAGGGGAAAACTGAGCCAATAAACCTCCCCTGGGATCTAGACACTGGTGGTGGTGGAGGCATGAAGGGATTGATGGAGGTCGGTCTGAAGAGGAGTGGTTTAAGCTTGACCTTGGATTTGGAAGAAAGGAAGGTGGAAGGACTGGAGGAGGGCTGCGTTGACTGTGAGGAAGGGGAGAGAGCAGATTTAAAGGTTTAGCAATGCACTATGATAGGCTTGTGGGAATAGAGGCGAAGTGGTTTAGCTGGGGAGTGACGCCCCCGATCACTGATTGAGAGGAGAGAGTAGTAAGCTGGAAATATGTGAATGAATGAGTAAAGACGGTCTTCCTGGTTGAACTTGCTCTAAGCTTCAGTTGTCTGTTAGATATACAAAGTAACAGCTTTCTTAGAGGTTAACTTTGTTTTTTAACAATGTAAGACACAAAACATGTTTAACAGATTTTTGAAATTCGTCCAGTGTTTAGCGAGAATTGGTACTAAACAGGCTGAAATGTAATCGCTCTTGTCAATAGTTACATTACATTACACATCACTTGTTAGACGCTTTTATCCAGAGCGACTTCCATACTCAATACTGTGGGCAATCCCCACAGGAGCAATTTGGGGTGAAGTGTCCCAGGGACACAACGACATGCTGACTGCAGTGGGGTTTGAACCTGTGACGCTCTGATCCGAACACCAACGCACAACCCACTGCACCACACGCCTCCCTGTGTGTAGTTTACCGAGGTACGTGTCGTGTGGAGGCAGAGCAGGGTCGACCCAAATGCAGGACGTACACGTTTTAAACAGACGAACACCTTACATTGCAGGAAGCCAGGCAGAGCAGCTCAAGGGAAAACTAAAGTAACAACACTCTCCGATGCAAACAAGGATCTGACTACTTACAGAAAACCAGAACTTAAATACATGCAACACTAATCACAAGGACAATTCCCTTTTAAAATCAACAAGTCACAAATAATGTGCGTCGCTGTTTTGATGCATATTAATAATTATACATGTAGTAAGAAAAAACTAAAGAAGATGACTAGAACATTTCTGCATGTCTTAAAAGAAAAATTCAGTTTGTACAGAATTATTTTGCAATGTGCCAACTATTAACAGCATATACTTAGTAGTAGTCTGTTTAAAAGCCGGATACATCGTTTTCCTCTGTCCCATAAAGCTCTACTTTTGTTCATAATCTATTTATGACATGTTCCGTTATTTCCATGAACACACACTATAGTTTATTTTGACTCAATCCACACTAGAGCACCTAATGTGGATACATCTGCCGCTCACAGCAGTCCCGAACCAATGCATAATCTCCCCTCGTTCATTGATTATATTAACAGTGAACAGCTTTTCAAAGAAAGTAGCTGAACCGTTTAAACATTAAACCATATGTTTGTGTTTTCCAATATTAACATCTTCAGCTGTCAGAAAGCCTTTTGCAGCGTTTGGTCTCTCCATGATATTTCTTGACAACAACATGCATCATTAACATCAGAAAGCTATTTGCAGATTTCAAAACAACCACAGTGCATGTGTGTGTCTGAGAGTGGGTTTCAAGTCTCTGCAGTTTGATTTTCATCCTGAAATGAAAGCCACAGCATCCTGTGAGGTTGGCGCTCATAAACTCTTAGTAATATAAATGATTAAACGCAGAGCTGTGAAAGTGTGTCCGGTGTTGGTGCGGTCCGTCCAGCTCTGAGGCATGAAATGGAAACGACGCAGCGTGACTGCAGGAGTGTAATCAACATGATGGAGTGCATTGTTTTACATTCCTCCAATGGCTTCACAGCGAGTAATGGCTTCCTATGGCAGCACAGAGAAAAGGTCATGACTGAACTGCTGACGTGTCAAAATGAAAAATGTACAGTAAGCCCCAAGAATTTATTTGAAATCAGTCCAAACAGCCATGTGTAAAATATATGAAATTGACTGAAATAGGTCAGTTTACTTTGTAGGAGTCCACACACTATGTTGCCTTCAGGCCGGCTGTTGAGGTATGACCGTGACTATTTCAGTAATAAGTCGACCTTTTTTGATGTTTAAACGAATACAGATTGAGAAAATCTCCCTCTGGAGGGAACGACTGTAAGGGATTGAAGCCGTTGATGAACATTTGCCTTCACAAAAACCTATATAAAGTACAGGAAAGGGAACACCCCTTAAAGAAAATAATTGACCCCAGCAAATGCAATTTTTCATCCAGTAAGCCTGATCAAAACACTTTATAAATGCAAACATTTCTATGTGTGTTTCTAAAGATTTACATCTTAGAAAATAATTCAGAAAGACTTTATAGATTTGTGTCTTTCCTGGATTGTTGAAAACAACATGCATCTTTGATATCAGAAAACTATTTGCAGAAGTCAAAACATGGTGCCCATACGTCTCCGAGAGTGCGATATAGGAGGACGACATACGCACGTTGAGAACAAAAGTTAATTCAATCATACATTTGAAAATAAAGTCTCTGAAAAAATGGTTTCAGTTGAGATCCTAAAACCTAATAAAGACCTAAGTAATTTAACGTAAAAAAATACACAACCAAAATGGAGGCAGATTTTGTCTCAATATTACTTGTGCGAACAGTTTGACAATCTGTGTGTAAATTGGTTAACTCAATCCAAAAGCGTAGATGTGAAATCCCCAAAGACACTGGATTCAGAAATGCTTTTCAAAGACTATTTGCAAATCAATTACATTTATTAACAGATTTTCTTTTGGCGTGAGGATTTGTTTGTGTATTTTCAGATTGGTTTTATATTTGTATAAATATATTTCAGATTTTTTGGGCATTTATGGATGTTTTAAGTTTGTAGATTACACATTTACACACAGACTTATTCACCCATATAGTATTGAGACATACACAAACCATCACCTCAGAATAATCATGTTTGTCATGAAGTGAAAACAAAGCGTGTTAGTCCTCAGACACACAGTGCACATAATTGAATCCTGTCCTGTGCGGGCTTCCGTAGGGAGGAGAAAAACAAAGTTGTTGAGTGAAAGGAGATGAAGTGTCGGGGCTTTAACCCCTCGCTGCAGCCCATCAGACAGAAACCTACCTTTTCATTCTGACTGCTGAAGGCTGCTAATGGAGGAGCAGTGCATTGTGGGTGTTTCCCTAGTGAGAGGCAGTGTTTTTGACGAGAGGCAGCGGTGACAGACGAGTCAAAAACGGAGAGGATGAGTCTCTGTAGGTGGCACGGCTGCTGCCTGTTTCATACATGTTTCATACGTGTTTGATAAATCTTTCATACTGACTTTATCCATCGTGACTGTAAGAGCTCTGCTGGAGAGAGCAGGAGAATTTAAGAGATGCTGACCCAGTGTCACGAAGCAGTGAGTTTACCCAAGATTGGACATATATTTTGACTTTATACCGTGACCTCTGCAGAGGAGGAAGCACTCTGATGGTTTTTTTATGATCCATCTTCTAAATTACTGCTGAAGAGTTACACTGCAGGTGAAGATGGCAGCAGTGAGACTCAGAATAAGAGTTTAGAGCTGAAGATGTTTGTTAAAAACATCAAGCGTAAGACGATAGAGGGGGTTAGGTCATTTTTGACTGGACGAAAGGTGTTCAACATCATCCAATGGTGGAAGAAGTACGATTTTATACTTATATTGCCTGTACTAATTATATAATTTGCCTTAGAATGTATTTCATGGAGTGTTTTAGTGAAAGTCAAAGTCTGCATGTATATGAGTCCTTCCGGTATGTTTTACTTGTGTAGGAACTGCTCAGGATAGTCTTCTGTCTTGTGTTCTCTTCTCTGTTTAGTGTACTTGGTGTAAATCATGGTTCTATTCTCTCTAATTAAATCTGTTTAATCCTGGCAAAATGTAATTAGGTTAAAGTTGTGTTTAAATGTGGAATAAAATAGGCTTCTTCATTGCTGGCCATCACCAATGATTTGAGCATTTTGCATAACGTCTAGCTACTAATTGGAAGAAAACAGTCATAAAGGAAAGGGTTGTGAATAACTGCCTGATTATTATTGGGTGTAGACACTGGAAAAGATTGAAGACCTTCTAATGAAATATAATGCAACCTCTATGTGATGCAAGAACAAGAAGAGTCAGGTTAAAGCAGCCGTCATGTATTATTGACAAGGGGACAAAATGAAATATTACACTGACCAGTTTAATAGGGGACAAAACACCAGAGAATCCTCCCCAGTGCTCAGGGACTAGATTCACTCTGAAAGGACATGACACATCCTTAGACTGATTATCCAATTGGACAGCCTACAACCATTTAAGACCTGTAACCGAACTGCCTCAATCAATAAGTCAACCACATGACCAACAAGTCAGTCAATCTGTCAATAAATCAATAAACTAATCTCTAAGCAGTGTAGTAATCCACCAGGAGGAGTCTGTGGTGGACATACAGAAACGTAGTGTAACTATCACAACATTTTGACTTGAAATGTTATATTTTTCTTAAAGAAATATGTGAGTAACTTGGTATTAAAAAAGGGCAACATAAAGAGGAAATAACACGAGTGTGTAATCCAACCTGAATATATCCAGTGTGTTTCACTGCAGGTTTTTGATCAATAAAACATTTACAAAATAAAAGCATGTATGAAAGTTTCCCTTGCACAAACACACACAGAGGTTTTGGACAAGGTTGAGAAGTACTTTTAATGCACACTGTTTTATGAACATATCACAACACAGTGTAGTTGGATTTAAGGCTGCACGATTTGGGGAAATAATCTAATTGCGATTTTTCTGATAAATATTGCGATTCAATTTGCGATATTTGTTTTTAAGCGACCCAACGGAAGTTCATTGTAAAATGCGGCCAAATCTCCGGCTAGGAAGGTCGTATCAACATGCTCCCGTCTCTAGCACCCCCGCAGCCCGAGCTACGAGTGAAAGAACTAAACTTACATGAAACTTCCGTTGGATTGCTTTAAAGTCAAGCTTCAGTTTAAGATTCAGCCTGTAATAGAAACATGTGATGGAGCATTACTAACCTGACCCAGATGGTCTGTTTCACCAAACCATCTAAAGCTCCATTGGAAGCCATTTGGAAAAGTATTGCAAAAATACTTGGCAGGATCAATCTGTCTATCACCTTCTATCATGGGCCACTTCTGATTGGTTAACAATGGCGGGTACATGTGGAGCACAGCACTTCTGATTGATGTGGATGACTGACACACAAGAAGAAAACAAAAACAGTTTTAAAAAAAAAGGTTTAAAAAAAAAAAAGTTTTAAAAAAAAATCGCAGGCTTTGGGATTTGATAATCGCATCATTTCAAATCGCGATTTTAATTAAAAATCGATTAATCGTTCAGCCCTAGTTGGATTCATATGACAGCGTTATTTACATGTATTTATATATTTTTGACAAGTGCCATATTCACTAATCATTTAAAGGTCCCATGTCGTGGCCATTTCCACTGATCATAATTCCATTGTTGAGGTCTACTAGAATAGATTTATACTGTGCAATTTTCCAAACTCACATTGGTTTCGCATACAGCATCTCTGTAAAGTATGTGTATTCAGCAGTATTCACTCTCTCCACTAAACGGCTCGTTGCAGCTCTTGCCCCCCCCCCCTGTGAGCACAGTGTGCTCTGATTGGTCGGGACGTTGTGAATCGCGCTGAGCTCCGTGGAGGTGTGATTTCCTTGTTTAGCGATACACAGCCAAACACAGCCAAACTCATCCTGAGCACACACAAAGTCACAGCCGAAGTAAAAACAATAAGTGTGGCTTGATATTGAGTAAGAAAAAGGTTGATAAACGCTGTGAGAATGGGTCTGCAGAGAGAATGGGTCTGCAGAGAGAATGGGTCTGCAGAGAGAATTTCGCCGCGATCCCAACTGTCTGTTATCAGCCTGCAGCCAGGGAGGAGAAATCAGCAGAGCTGCCTGCACTGAGTGTGTGAGGAAGTCCGTGGATTGGTCAATTTGGACCAATCAGCAGGGGCTTAACGTAACGGCTCCGAGGACGTAACGTAACGGCTCCACGGATTGGTCCATTTCGTTCCGGGTACGGATGACATCATGCGTACCCGGAAGAGTCAAATGGACAATGACGTATCTCCAACGAGGCGTTTTGGGGAGGTATTTTCTGTGTTGGAGTTTTACTCGCTACAGGGTGTACTTTGAGGGTTTTGACTCTGCACACCATTTACATGCAGAAAAACCTTCATAACACACAAGGGGACGGGTAATAACCGGAAAAGCATGACATGGGACATTTAAGCCAGCTGTCCTTTTATATCCGGGATGTAAACCAACAACGGAAATAAGACATTGTGAGCTTCATAAGGCTTTTATGACTGCTCTGGTTTGATGATTGTGTCTATCATTTCTCTCTCTGGGGTTCAGTGTTGGTTCAGTTGGCAGCACGTTATTATTCTGACACTGATGATGAGTTCTCACGAAGAGCTCGCAGAGGAATAACGGATTATGACAACCTGTGTTTGTTCCGCTTTCTTTCATACAACAAACAATCAACGTCTGGGTTTATTTGGAAATCGAGCGAGTTGTTTGGTCCACACCAAAACTGTCACACTCCCAGGTTTATGTCACGGTTTTAGTGTTGTCTGTCTGGTTATGGGTTTTGTAAGTCTGTTCATTCGGTGTTTTGTCTGGTCCTCCTCCCTGTCGTTAGTTTCCCTGGTGTGTCTGATTGTCTCATTGTGTTCACCTGTTGCCCTTGTGTTTCTCCCTCCCCTGCCCAGCTGTGTCTTGTCCTGTGATTACCCTTCTGTGTATTTAGTCTAGTCTTCCCCTGTGTTCCATGTCGGTTCATTGTTTGTCTCTCCTGTCTCCCTCCATGTTGGTCACAGTCAGTTTTGTGTATTCTTGCTACCTTGTACTATCAATGTTTTTGATTCATGCCATGTTTTTTGTTTTTCAGCTTTTAAATAAAGCTTACTTTTGTTTATAACCTTTACCTTTTTGTAGTCTGCATTTGGGTCCTACCTTTTCCCGCGAATCCTTGACAGTGATTCTAACAGAATGAACCGACCAACAATGGACCCAGCTGATTTTTATTTTTATTTGGACTTGTTCTCCCTAGAGTACACTCTTCAGTGTAATTATGCTGAATGGAGTAGAACCTCGGCTAAAAGGGACAAAGAGGCTGTCCTCAAAAAGGCACAAATGGAGGTGGACAACGTGCCATGGTTGAGAAGCTCATTGCCTGAGTTTCTCAGAGTTTTCTCACGCAGAGGTCCACGCAGAGGTCCACGCAGAGGTCCACGGAGCCTCCAAAAGACCTCTAACAGACGCAAGGTCAGGAAGCCAGCTCGTACTCAGGTACCGGTCCTAGCAGCCATGGTTCCGGCTCCAGTGCCGGCCCCAGCAGCCATGGTCCCTGCTCCAGAACCGGACCTTACAGCCATGTTACCGTGCTCCAGTGCCGGCCCACACAGCCATGGTTCCGTGTTCCGGTTCCTTGCCCAGCAGCCATGGTTCCGGCTCCAGTGTCGGCCCCAGCAGCCATGGTCCCTGCTCCAGAAACGGAACTTACAGCCATGTTTCCGGCTCCAGAACCGGCCCACACAGCCATAATCCAGGCTTCAGTTCCGGTTCCCACAGCCATGTTTCCGGCTCCAGAACCGGCCCATGCAGCCATGGTTCCAGCCCCAGTCCTGGCCCCAGTAGCCATGGTCCCGACTCCAGTTTCGGCTCCAGTACTGGCTCTCCGGCCGACGCCAGCTCCCCGTGTCCTGTCGGCGTGCCGGCCAACGCCAGCTCCCCGTGTCCTGTCGACATACCGGCCGACTCCAGCACCTCGTCTCCTGTTGGCTCTCCAGCCGACGCCAGCTCCCCGAGTCCTGTCGGCGTACCGGCCGACTCCAGCTCCCTGTGTCCTGTCGGCGTACCGACCGTCTCAAGTCACCTCTCCAGTTCCCTCTTGAGTCCCCTCTCAAGTCCCCTCTCAAGTCCCCTCTCGAATTCCCTCTCTTGTCCCCTCTCGAGTCTCCTCTCAAGTTCCCTCTCGAGTCCCCTCTCCAGTCACCTCTCCAGTCTCCTCTCCAGTCACCTCTCGAGTTCCCTCTCAAGTCTCCTTACAAGTCACCTCTCGAGTTCCCTCTCAAGTCACCTCTCGAGTTCCCTCTCAAGTCACCTCTCGAGTTCCCTCTCAAGTCACCTCTCGAGTCTCCTCTCGAGTTCCCTCTCCAGTATCCTCTCGAGTCCCCTCTCAAGTTCCTTCTTCAGTCACCTCTCGAGTCTCCGCTCAAGTTCCCTCTCGAGATCCCTCTCAAGTCACCTTTCAAGTCCCCTCTCAAGTCTCCTCTCGAGTTCCCTCTCGAGTCCCCTCTCAAGTCTCCTCTCGAGTTCCCTCTCGAGTCCCCTCTCAAGTCTCCTCTCGAGTTCCCTCTCGAGTCCCCTTTCAAGTCACCTCTCGAGTCCCCTCTCAAGTCCCTACCCAATGTTCTGGTCCATTGGAGGTTCTGCTGGGGGTCCTGCCAACTCCATGTCCTGTCCCGTTGGGGGTCCCGCCGACTACTCTTCTGCAGAGGGTCCTGCCAACCCTATGTCCTGTGCCGTTGGAGGCCCCGCCGACTACTCTCCTGCCGGGGGTCCTGCCAACCCTATGTCCTGTGCCGTTGGAGGTCCTGCCAACTGCTCTCCTGCCGGGGGTCCTGCCAGCCCCATGTCCTGTCCCGTTGGAGTTCCCGCCGACTACTCTTCTACCGGGGGCCCTGCCAACCCCATGTCCTGTTTCGTTGGAGGCCTCAACATCACCTGTCTCGCCGGGGGTCCTGCCAACTCCTTGTCCTCTTCCGTGGGGGATCTTGCCGACACCTGTCCCACCGGCTCCGGTTCCTGTCCGGTCGACACCGGCTCCTGCCCGGCCTCCGGAGCTGTCTGGTCTTCGCACTCCAGCCCGGCCGCCTGAGAGCCGTGGTCTTCACCCTCGAGGCCGGCCCCCTGAGTGCCGCGGTCTTCGCCCTCGAGCCCGGCCCCCTGACTTTCCCGGCCGCGGTCCTCGCCCTCGGACCCGGCCCCCTGACTCTTCCTGCCCCTGCCTTCGCCCTCATGCTCGGCCCACTGAGTTCGCCCGCTGTGGCCTTCGCCCCTCCATGGTCTCTGCCTTGCCCCCGGGCCGTCCGCCTGAGTTCCCCACCTTGGACTCTGCCTTGCCCACGGGCCGTCCGCCCGAGTTCCCCACCTTGGACTCTGCCTTGCCCCCGGGCCTTCCGCCCGAGACCCCCCTCCTTGGTCTCTGCCTTGCCCCCGGGCCGTCCGCCCGAGAATAACTTTACAGTGATGTTTACATGTTACAATAAGTGCGTTCGACCAACAAGATACAAACTTGAAGAAAACAGAATCATATAAGCACATCAGGTTTCATAGAGCTAAAACATTTCAAGTGCTACTCAACTGGCTTGAGATAAGCCATTCCTTTATTAGTATATAAGTGCTTTGTTAGCAATTCTTTGTTAGTAATTCTATCGATCGAAGTGGAGTCGAAAGAGATGAGTTTTCAGTCTGCGCCGGAAGATGTGCAAGCTTTTTGCCGTCCTGATTTCAATGGGGAGCTCATTCCACCATTTTGGAGCCAGGATAGCAAACCCACGTGTTTTTGCTGATGGGAACTTGGGTCCCCCTCGCAGTGCGGGTGCAGCGAGCTGTTTGGCTGATGCAGAGCGGAGTGCACGTGCTGGGGTGTACAGTTTAACCATGTCCTGGATGTAGGAAGGGCCAGATCCATTCGCAGCATGGTACGCAAGTACCATTGTCTTGAAGTGGATTCTAGCAGTTACTGGAAGCCAGTGAAGGCAGCAGAGGATCGGTGTGGTGTGGGAACATTTAGGAAGGTTGAAGACCAGACGAGCCGCTGCATTCTGGATGAGCTGCAGAGCTCGGATGGCACATGCAGGTAGACCAGCCAGGAGGGAGTTGCAGTAGTCTAGGCGTGAGATGACGATAGCCTGGGCCAGAACCTGCGTCGCTTTCTGGGTCAGGTGGGGACGTATCCTCCTGATGTTTTAAAGCGTGTATCTGCAGCAGCGGGTTGTAGCAGCGATGTTTACAGTGAAGGACAGGTTGTTATCTAGGGTCACACCCAGATTCCTTGCAGTCTGAGTCGGGGAAACTATAGAGGTGCCAATGTTGATTGTTAGGTCAAGAGTGGGACAATCTTTTCCCGGAAGGAAAAGCAGTTCAGTCTTGTCAAGGTTGAGCTTGAGGTGGTGAGCAGACATCCACTGAGAGATGTCCGCTTGACAAGCAGAGATGCGTGCGATGACCTGGGTCTCTGAGCGGGGAAAGGACAGAATTAATTGGGTGTCGTCAGCATAGCAGTGGTATGAAAAACCATGCGGGCTAATGACTGATCCGAGTGAGTTTGTGTACAGGGAGAAGAGGAGGGGACCAAGAACAGAGCCCTGAGGGACCCCTGTAGTTAATTGACAAGGGTCGGACTCGGACCCTCTCCAAGTTATCCTGTAGGTACGGTCTTTCAGGTATGAGGTGAGGAGGGAAAGTGCAGAGCCTGAAACTCCAAGTTCTTGGAGAGTGCGAAGGAGGATCTGATGATTCACCGTGTCGAATGCAGCAGACAGGTCCAGAATGATGATGACAGAGGAGAGGGAGGCTGCTTTAGCAGTGTGCAGTTCCTCAGAGACAGCAAGGAGGGCAGTTTCTGTTGAGTGACCTGCCTTGAAACCAGACTGGTGCGGATCCAGAAGGTTGTTCTGATGGAGATAACAGGAGAGTTGTTTAAAGACAGCGCATTCAAGTGTTTTAGACAGGAACAGGAGGAGAGAGACAGGCCTGTAGTTTATAACATCAGACGGGTTGAGAGTGGTTTTCTTTAGGAGAGAGTTTACTCTTGCCTCCTTGAGACTGTTTGGAAAGTGACCAGAAGTTAGAGAAGTGTTGATTAATTGGGAGAGAAACGGTAGAATATCAGGAGCGATAGTCTGAAGGAGGTTTGAGGGGATAGGGTCCAGAGGACAGGTGGTAGGACAGGCAGAGGTAATGAGGGTAAGAACCTCACTTGGAGAGAGAGGGGAAAAGGAGGTTAGTGGTGACCCAGCGGTGAGTAAAAGTGAGTCAGAAAAAGAAGAGCGAATATCATCATATCATATCATACTCTGCAGGGCGTCAGCAGTCTCTTCAGCTCTGTAGATTAATACCAATATAAGGAGTTGAAACAAAAGTGTGTATAATAGGCGCTTTCACACCAAGTACTTTTCCCAGGAATAGTTCCCGGAACTTTTATTTCCCTGGAACTATCTAGTAAATCGCGTTTACACCGGAATAAGTCCCTGAGGGAGGATTACGCAAATGAAGCCGCTGACGTCACTTCTTCTTCTTCTGCTTTGGGTTTACTGGCAGGCCGCAAACAACTTCACGGCGTACGTAATACTGCCAGACTTTGGGTGGCAGTAAATCGCCACCTGAAGCCCCGGGTAAATCGCCAGAAGCGCCGACCCCTCCTCATCACCGATCCCACGTTTTATTTTGTGTTGCCATAAATTAATCTCTCTCCGTTGATGCGCTGGGCTAATGCTAATAATGCTAATGCACGGAAATAAAATGGAGGCTTCACAAAAGCCTTTCAAAGTTTTACAGGGCGTGGTTCGCAATTCGCCCAGCCAATCAGAAATTGGAACCTTTTTCTTCCCAGGAAAGGGGTGAAAAGGTTCCCGTGTGAACGCAACATCCCAGGAACTATCGGAACTATTTCTGGGAAAAGTACTCCGGTGTGAAAGCGCCTATTGTACTACATATAACATTTTAATATATATTGAATGCTGAGTTGCTCAGTTTAAGAGGGTTTGGCTGCTTGAAGTATGTCAATCTATAATTTCTTCCTCCTCTCCCTCTTCCTCTGCAGGGCATCAGCAGTCTCTTCAGCTCTCTGAAAGTGGTCCGTCTGCTGCGTTTGGGTCGAGTCGCCAGGAAGCTGGACCACTACATCGAGTACGGAGCGGCCGTCCTTGTGTTACTGGTCTGTGTGTTCGGGCTGGCTGCTCATTGGCTGGCGTGCATCTGGTACAGCATCGGGGACTACGAGGTGATCGATGAGGACACCAACAGCGTGCGGATGGACAGCTGGCTGTTCCTGCTGGGGGAGACGGTCGGGACGCCCTACAGGTTCAACGCCTCGGGGTCCGGCCGCTGGGAGGGCGGGCCCAGCAAGGACTCGGTGTACATCACCTCGCTGTACTTCACCATGACGAGCCTCACCAGCATCGGCTTCGGGAACATCGCGCCCAACACGGACGGAGAGAAGATCTTCGCCGTGGCCATGATGATGATCGGATGTGAGTACAATTCCTTCAAGTTATCAAAGGATCCAAAAAGGATTCATACGATACGATACGATACGATACGATATGATCAGTGGCGGTTCTAGACCAATTGTACAGGCTGGGGCCAGTTATTTAATGAGAGGGGCACACTAAAAGCGGGTTACAAAGACAAAGACAGTAAAGTAATTGAACATAAAATACAGTAATTGGTATTTGTTTTGTAAATGTAAGTTACAATCCTTTGTTTCAATAGTTCTTTTCATTTAGAGTATTGGTTTTAGTAACTTTAAGTGACAATTTAATAACAAAAACATAAAGAGTATTTGATTTTATATAAGGTAATGAACAGTTTAATCTCCACTGTACATCCGGGTCTCAGATTAATAAATCGTAATATTGTAACCTTTTTCTTGGAGGGGGGCCACAGGGGGGTCCCTGGTCAGTGTTACGGGGGCACTGGCCCCTGTTGGCTCCCACCCCCCTAGAACCGCCCCTGGATACGATAATACTTTATTGGTCAGATCAAGTCTGAAATGTGACTTGCATCACAGCAGCTCCACGTGTAACATCAACACAGACAAATATCCCGACACAATACATGAAAAACAAACAACAAACATTTAACATAACATCACAATCACTAAGAGAAAACATGGTCAAAGAGCCTTTAGCGTGCATTTGATAGGCTTTATTTGTCATGTACACAATGGTCATAGCATTGTTATTGGCAATGGAAATCTTCAGTCTCAGGCTCCTCTATCAATGCCACAGAAAATAGTTAAAGGGGCCCTGTAGTGTGTCATATAGGTTTTTGTAAATGGTCTGCAAACGCTCAAATCCATGTGTTCCGTCCAGAGGGAGTTTCTCAATGGTTTGCTTTGCACAGAACACAAGTGAAACATTTAAGTAGAAGTCGCAGTCGTTGAAAAAAAGCCTGTTAACACTTTCATGAAGACCATAAATACATATTCAAAAGTCTGCAATTCACACTAACAGTTCACAGATTAACCAGCCTCTGACTCTGACTCTCATTATCAGAGATGAGTGAAGGGAAGCAGATTCTCACTTACAGCCGACAGCAGCTCAGCTGTCACTGAGTAATGCTGATTCTGTGAGTAACTGGATCACAGGCCAGAATTAAACTTTGCTTTCAGACCAAAGACCCTGACACATCATTATCAGGCCGAAACACGCACTGAGGATGTGACGAGTTTTCACTAGTGGAAACTTAAAGGTCACCTATTATGCAAAATCCACTTCTTCATGTCTCCTCTACATCAACATGTGTCCCCTCTGTGTAAAGACATTCTGAAAGTTTCAGGAAAAAAGATCCGCTCTCTTTTTGTCCTGATCCATTTCTATCAAAACCTGTCTGAAAATGAGCTGATCAGATTTTGGCCACTTTGTGATGTCACAATGTTTTTTAGCTTGTGTAACCATTAGCCAATCACCAACCAAGGTAACCCCCCCCCCCTCCCACACCTTATCACCTGAATCTCCTCCGAGAGCGACATTGTGTTCTTTTTAAACCAATCAGCTCTCAGAGGGGCGTGGCTAGCAGCAGCTCATTAGCATTTAAAGCTATAGACACAGAATCAGCACTTTTGGAACAGGGCTGAAACCGAGGGGATTATGGGATGCTGCAATGATCTGTTTGGTGTTTGGAGCCAAACACCTCAGAGACATGTTCTGTATATATCTGAGACCTATAATATATTAATGAAAAACAGTATGATAGGGGTCGGGGACCTTTAAGGGCATGAGTGGTGTGTCCTAAAGTATCCATTTATTGATTTATCCCATTAAATCAGCTTCCTTTCATTTATCTGTGTTTTCTTCCAGTACAATTGACATAATGTGAACTGTTTTTATCAAACCATGTGTAATCAAAGCAGTGTTTAATGGATGTCTTTTATACAGATGTGTAACATGGGTGACACTGGGTGGCAGTTAAACAGTTAAACATATTTAGTAGAGGCTAAATATAACTTTGAACACTTAAAATCAAGAAAAGATATATCCACATTTTAAATAGAAAATCTAGTCTGACTGCAAATTACTTTCCGTATTAATCTGCCCGTTTGAAAACAATTGATGTTTTTTTTCATCTATATTTAACAACGCTTGTTTTCTTCACCAACGAGACAAGTCAGAATTGACTGAGAGACAGACACACAGCAAGAGAACTATTTATACATCAGTACCCGTCATCCACTGAAGGTCATTTATTTTTATTCCACCTGCGTCTGATGAGTAATCTAAAGATTTGATCTGTGTCTCTGCAGCAGATGAGTTGGAGCTCAGCAGAGATCAGAGTTGACGCCGACTGTTTGACGTTGTTGAACATTGTTATCAGACATCCTCAGCATCCTCCCACTCACCTTCTGCAACAGCTAAAAAACACATTTAAAGGAACAGTCAGACATTTTCTCACCACATAAAATGGCAAGATTTGGGTCATGACGTATAATATATCCCCTTTTAACACCAATGTCCCAAAATATTCCTGATGTATCCTGACTCATTTATGTTGTTTGATGTCCCTGTTTTTAAAGAGCCACCTGAGAGCGATGTGAGGTTTTTCCTCTCTGTTATCTGAACTGTTAGCTTTGATTGCATCGCTGTGTTCCTGCTCCATCTGTCTGCTCCATCTGCAGCCGTTAGTGGGAGGCAGGTGGTGTCATTTTCCCACAGTTACACAAACACACCTCATCCAGAGTGACACACGGCTCCCGGCTGAACATCCTCCTTTATCAAGATAATAATACCTCAATCATGTGAGGAGTCATGTGGAGTTATGTGACCAGTTTTATCACACTAGACTAAAAGACACCACAGATATTTATAACATATTTCACCATGCAAGGGAAGATTGTTGCGCGACACATTAACAGATTAAAACGATAACACAAGCAGATTTCCGATGAACTTTTTAAGTAATTTTGGAAACAAGTAGCCCATCACTTAGTTAGATAGTACTAGTATCATGAGTATGACAAGAAACAATTATAAGATCAGACTGTTTTAAGTTGCATACAGTTCATAAGATGTGTTGTAATAGTTTCTCCAGCATAGTTGGCTGTAATGTAAACTTCCTTAGATCCTTTCTTCCTTATAGAGCAGTGCTTCTCAAAGTGTGGTCCGCGGACCACTGGTGGTCCGTGAGCGCCCCCTGGTGGTCCGTGCGTATATTGGTACAATTTCACATTTTAAATAAATAAATACATTTAAGTTTTCCGCACTATCGCGGGAATATCTCCGCAATGGAGTGAGGTTAAGTTTCACTTTCGATTGCATGATATAGCCCAGCACAACACCTTCGTCACACATGTTGCCACCTGTTTGTACAATCTTCAGGCGATTTGTAATCTGTTCTAGAAAAACGATGTGTTTTTTGATATTTGTGGAGTTAGGTGGTCCGCGAGTGTTTTTTTATTGGTTAAGTGGTCCTTGGTATGAAAAAGTTTGAGAAACTGTTAGAGTATTGTTTGGCTAATGTCTTTGACAGCATATAAGGGCTGTTGTGGGAACACAATATATAGACTTCAAAGCTTTGAGAGTCCCGTTATATTCAGAGAAAAAACTCAAAATGTCAACATTTCTAGGTTGCCAATTAATGGGGTAACATTTTTTTACGTTAGCTGAGATTATTAAATCAAAAATGTGGGAAATAAAATCTATCTAGCGAGCAATGTTATTGTCATAGTCTATGTTGCGGCAGACTTAGTTTATTCCACTGTTATTGTGTGTTTGTGAAGCCTAAATAAAGACTCAACCCTCCAAATTCTTTATACAGATGATCTCTCTTAGTTCAATAATTCAATATGTAGAGAAACACGGACACACCTGCTGTCCCGGCGGAGGAGCTTAGTGAACTGTCATTTCACAAAGTGAGCAGCAGGACATGCAGCGGTGTGTAAACAAGTTCCAAACTTTAGGAGCTTTGACATTTACAACATTTTAATAGATTTGTATTTCACTTTATGATTTGACCTTTTTTGAGAAACCAGAAATCCTTTATTTGTCCCACTGCGGCAGAATTTACATTGTTACAGAGGTGGTAAGTGCAGTTTTAGGTAAACAATAAGGACTAACATATCAAATAAAGGGGCAAGAACATGTCAACAAAGTAAAATCAACTAAGTACACATTCATGGTAAACAATAAGTACTGTAGCAGCACTAAAGAGCAAGTAAACATGTACAAGTAGTGAAGAAGCAGCCAGTAATGAATGACAAAAGAGTGTGTTAGCTGCTGCTGGTCTCTCCTGGTGCTCATGCTCAATATAACCTCTCTGCAGGCTCTGACAGTGACTCTGCAGGAGACCTGGTTCCTCAGCAGTCTGAGTGAAGCCTGTCAGTGTTTTACAGACTTTAGAGAGATCTCAGTGGTTTCCTCAGCGATGTGATGAGCCCTGACACGCTGCGCTCCGCTGTGGAGGAGTTCCTCACTGAAATATTAACCGTACTGTCAGATCAGCTGGACTCAAGTCCTGCCTGTTGTCTGCTGTGGTCTCAAACATCCAACGCTCAGCGGGACGCCTGCAGAGCTGGAGGTGATCCTGCAGATCTGTGCCGTAATATCAGGGAATAATGTGGGAGTGAGCCGTGTCGTAACTCCAGCTGTCAACGGCTTTAGTAGAGAAGAAAGGAATCAGAATGTACTTAGAAATATTAGCTCCTTACGGCATCAAGTGTAAATAGGAACTCCCAAAGTCCTCTTGCAAAATGAAAAAGTAACAACAAGTCTGATACATAAGTCTTACGGAGCGTCCACACAGCAGCGTGCGTTGACACTTGGAGGTGGGCGTATCTGAAGCTTGGGGATTTTTTGCGAGCAACGCGAGCAACAACCAATCACATGAATCTCCCGCCCCCGACATACAAAGCAATAGCAATGTTAAAACGAAGTAAACTGGATATAAAATCCCCAAACAGGCGAAAACCTACCAGTTTCACCCACTGTCTCTGCCACCTCCCTCCATGCCTCGCTCCTCCGGTTTGTATCCCGGTAGATGAACAGAGACTGATCATACAGCACCGGGTGATTCACTACCGCTACAATGAATTTTCCCTCCATTTTTTTGAATATGAGGAAATTACCTGCGTAGTCTCTCCCAGCATACACGCGGTTTGATTGGCTAGTGCTTGTACTGGCAGATTTGCATAAACGGGATTTCATTGGCTGACGCCTCCGTCGAGGCGTCAAAAGTTGAACATTGCTCAACTTTTGACGCCAGCTACGCCAGCAACGCTCCACGTCGCTTCCCAAAATGCAGTTTGGCTAAAAGTGACGTCACCCCATTCAAAGTGAATGGGCAGAAGCGTTGGAAGCTTCAACGCACGCCGCTGTGTGGACGGGCCGTTAGAGAGCCATCCTACTACGATTTTGTTGGGTGGACTTTTGGTGCTGTCACATAATAGTCTGGTTATTATAGAAAATGCCAGCACTTTACTTTATAAGAAAGATTTTAAAAACAGGAAAAGACAACACATACAAACATCCGGCACAGTGGGACGCCTGAAAAACCAGAAGAGCCGGAGAGCTGGAGGTGATCCTGCATATCTTTAATATCAGCCAATAATGTGAGAGTGAGCCGTGTCGTAACTCCAGCTGTCAACGGCTTTATAAGCTGCATTAGAGAAGAAAGGAATCAGAATTGCTGAGTTAACTTAGAAATATTAGCTCCTTACATCAAGTGTAAATAGGAACTCCCCAAGTCCTCTTGCAAAATGCAAATGTAACAACAACTCTGATTAGCTTACATACGTTTTAGAGAGCCTTCCTAGTACATGTATGTATACTGCAAGCTGTGTGGCAAGTAATACTAATGGTTCTGTCTAACACTGAAGAACAGAACAAGATCTTCAGCAGCTACAGACAAGGACTGGGCGATATTGAGAAAATCAAATATAACAATATATTTTAATCAAATACTCGGATATCGACATTGTGATGATTTTGTTGGTTGGACTTTTGGTGCTGTCACATAATAGTCTGGTTATTATAGAAAATGCCAGCAATTTACTTTATAAGAAAGCTTTTAAAAACAGGAAAAGACAACTGATAGTCTCAAACATTCGGCGCTCAGCGGGGCGCCTGAAGAGCTGGAGGTGATCCTGCTGATCTGTGATATCAGCCAATAATGTGAGAGTGAGCCGTGTCGTAACTCCAGCTGCATTAGAGAAGAAAGGAATCAAAATGGCTGAGTTTACTGGAATATTAGCTCCTTACATAACGGCATCAACTGTAAATAGGAAACTCCCCAAGTCCTCCTGTAAAATGCAAAGGTAACAATAACTCTGATTTACTTAAATACGTTTTAGAGAGCCTTCCTTATGTTTAATGCTAGCTGTGTGGTAAGTAATAATAATGGCTCGGTCCAACACTTTAGAACAAATTACGATTTTTTTTTTTTAGAGGCTACAGGCTCAGACTGGGCAAATATGGAGAACATCTTTTGTATTTATATCTATTACTATATTTACCAAATACCTGGATATCGATATTGTGACGATATTTAAGGGTTACCATTGGGGCTTTCACAAAATATTTTCACATTAACATTTATGGTAAATTATTTTTATAAAGGTTGATTTCATGACTTTAGGCGCTTTCACACCGAGTAGTTTTCCCCGTACTTTTCCCTTTTAGTTCCGATAGTTCCTGGGATTTTGCGTTCACACCAAAAAGAGAACTTAGTTCAGAGAACTTTTCTCCCCTTCTCAGTCCCTGCTAGAGAGCAGGTACTTTCCTGGGGAGAAAAAAGTTCCAATTTCTGATTGGCCGGGCGAATTGCAAACCACGGCCCGTAAAAATCGAAAAAGTTTTGTGAAGCCGCCATTGTATTTGCTGGCATTAGCATTATTAGCACCAACGGAGAGAGAATAACTTATGGCAACACAACAAAAAAACATTGGAGCGGTGGAGTGCTGAGGAGGTGTCGGCGTTCTGGCGATTTACTCGGAAGGCTTCGGTAGAAGCTGCTGGGAGTCCCAGCAGCTTCTACAGAAGCCTTCCGAGAAATCCTCGCTTCATTTGCGTAATCCTCCCTGAGGGACTTATTCCGGTGTGAACACGATCTGCTCTTTAGTTCCATAGGGGAACTAAGTGCTGGGAACTAAGTACGGCAAAGTACTTGGTGTGAAAGCGGCTTATGTGGGAAATGAGGTAAAACAGTCCGGTACGTTTAGAAAATGTCTACAAGCCTTTAAAACAGGAAAACACAACACTTACGCCACATTACAGTATCCCTAAATCGAATACAATATCTAGTCTAATTTCACCACTTTCCCATTGGTTGGGTTTTATTTATAAATCTTGGGTTGGTTCCCTCCTACATTTGCACATATATGTGTCAAAGAGAAAGTCTATATGGCCTGCACTCCCAAGATTTTATTCAGATGCTGGTTCCTACAGTGAGAACAAAACTGGGTAAAACAGCTTTTAAATATGCTGCCCCCCCCCACAGCTTGGAACAATGTACAGAAGGAGCTGAAACTCTCAGATTTAATCACTATGGGGGAATTCAGGCCCATCTTAAAGGACAGAGGACACAACACCATTGGTAGATGTGAGTGCTCGTATATCCTAAAATCGTTTTCAATTTTGCCAATTTTTAATGATTTTTAATAGTTTGTTTTATTTTGCATATTGACTAGCCATTTTATTTGTGTTTTACAGCTGTATTTTTCTGCCTGTCTTGTCTGTGTTTTATATGTTGTAACTTCGTTCATGCTGCCCTTCTTAGCCAGGTCACTCTTGGAAAAGAGATTTTAATCTCAATGAGTCTTTTACCTGGTTAAATAAAGAATATATATATATATATATAGATTGACATAATATTGATATTTTTTCCAGCTTTACTAGAGGCACTGAATCTTGATTTGGATATTCATAGTCTTTAAAGGGAAGAACCTCATGGTGTTGGTCACTCTCAAAACTTGGACATCAAGATGTAGGTCTGTAAAATTGCCCAAAATGTCTTCACATTAAATATCTATTTTTACGCATTATGTCCATTAAACCAGTATCTGCAAAATAATCAGCTTGTTTGTATTGTTTTTACTCCCCTCTGTAAACCCCGGGGTTACACGTCCCCCAATTAAAAAAAACGTGCTATAGACGGTATAATTGCAAACAGGCAAGGGGTGAAACTACTTTGGGTAGCTCTAGAAAAATCATGGAAGTTCCTTTATTAGTATTTTTGTAATTATTTGGTTGTTTTTTGAGTGCTAGCTTGTTTTTATCTGATTGTTGTTGAAAAAGGCTAAAAGTGCTGTTGCCATGGTTTTCCATTGAAACGTCGTAATTGGCTGAAAGTGTGCAAGCCTTTTGAGATTCACTTTTGTTTCAACAACTACTAGTTGAGAGTCAGATGTTCTCCTTAATGTGTGACCAGCAGGGTTTGAAGACAGACAGTTTGCAGATGTTTCCCAGAACACCTGCGGGTGAAAGCTTTTCCTCACTGAGCTGATGAAGAGCCTCAATGTTGATCATTTGTCTCCTTCATCGGAAGCTGCTGATGTGTGTCTGTTAGTCCTGATATCGTTCTCCTCTCAACATTCATCTCCTCCAACAAGCTTCACTCATTCAGACTTTAAACAGAACCACTCAACCCGTTTCTCTATAATACATATGGACACACACCATCCTTAAGATATTGCTTCTCCTGCCAAAAAAGCTTGATTGGGTACAGTGAGATCTAAGAGAGGACTAGTTTATATTCCTGAAAGGTATTTCATACTTTAAGGTTGTCGAAATGTGTCTTTAGAAATGGATGTTAATTTGTTTGAAGTGTTTGAAGTGTTTGCTGTGCGTGGTTCAACTTGACTGAAAAATGAAAGGGCAGAAAGAGACAAATCTACCTCTGAGCAACAGTTCAATAAGAAAGAAAGAAATCAACAGACATTGATCAAACAAACTGGAAGATAAGCATGAAATGGTGTGGAGATTTACACATGAAAATGCTCTAACCCTAACCCTGGATTTAACAGACTATTTGTTGCTTAAACAAAAACTATTATTTAAGCTTCACGTCCCAACAGCAATCAATAAATCTAAATGTGCTCTCTCTAGTAGTTGGAAGCATTCAGGGGGGTTTAGGGTTTTAAATATTAAGTTTACTCTTGCAAGTTTCTCCAATAATACGCACCCTAACTTTAACTCTTCTCTTTTTGAGCCAAAACTATTTTAATTGTAAATAATACATTTTGTGTCTGAATTAATCAGTTTTTGTGTCTGTACCCAATATTGAAGGACAGAAGAAGAACAGCAGTAGGACAGCTGATTCGTAACTTCTACGACAGTGTATGATTACCTTGTATGATCATCATTGAAGTTAGATTGGGGGGGGGGGCCTTAGTATTTAGTGGAAGTCAACTTTTGACCTAGTTTAACTTCCTGTTTTTGAGTGTTAAGAGTCTGACAGTTTGTCCCTCTGAGGCTCCCGTAGAGACCGTATTGAGGCAGTCTGGAGAAATCTTTTGGCTTCCCATTTTTGATTCACACAAGGAACACTGAAAGAAACTGAGTATTGGATACTAACCCCCCCTCCTCTCCTCACACACACACACACACACACACACACACACACACACACACACACACACACACACACACACACACACACACACACACACACACACACACACACACACACACACACACACACACACACACACACACACCTGTCATCTTCCTGGCCCACAAAGTGGCTGAAAGCCGCTGGAGGCTGATGGAAAGCGGTTGCTATGACAGCCCGATCCTAGGTGGGAGTTTGGGGCATTAGCATAGGGAGTGTGTGAGCGTCGTAATGCTTAGCGTGACATCGGGACGGGATCTGAGAGGAAGGACAGAAATAGACGTCCATTTTCTCTCCGGAGCATCCTCCATTTGGAACCGTGACACAGCGGGAGGTTTACCATAATTAATAATTATGCGGTTAATCAAAGTTAAACCGTTTATTTGTTTCAATAGAAAGTTGTGTTTGCTGAGATCCTTCTGGTTCTGGAGAGATTGAACCAGCTATGTTTGTAATTAAAATAAGATTCTGGTTTATTTCAACCTGTCTTATTCACCAAGATCAGGTCATGGCAATAACAGAACGTTGTTTTTTTGGTGTAAAACACCGATACAGATTGTTGTTTTTAAACATGAATTAGTCATACTGCTGAAGGAGACACGCCTCCAGTTGCTGATAATACCTCTTATAGTCCTAACAATGCAATTTAAGAATAATAACATGACATTAAAGGTGATTTATATAAAAAATGGATGATAAACAGTAAGAAATAACGGTACCACTTTCCAATAAGACTACCCTTATAAAGGGTTTACGAATAGTTTGTAATTCATTTATTAATTAGGTTGTGAACACTTTATAAATCATTAATAAGCTTTTATAAGACATGAGATAAACAGGGCGACTGTGACCGGTTGCTTGCCAAATAGTGAGCCCACATTTATCTGTCCTGCTAAGCCTTATATTGGCTACCTAACTTACTTCGTCTCCTTCGTCAGCCAGCATCCTTGGTATCTGTTGTTCACCGAGTTGATTCTCGCTAAGTAGCCACTATGAGGCTTAAGTCATCTTGCCAAATAGTGAGCCTGTGTTGATGTATGAAAACTATGTTAGAACTGGTTTATAAATGGTTCTTAGTGATTAATAAAGTGTTTACAACCTAATTCATAACCTATTTTGAAACCCTTTATGAATCCTTTAAGGGTAGTCTTATTGTAAAGTGGTACCCAAATAACTGTGGGCATCTGAACAGCTGATTTCCTTACTACAGTAATTGGCCGGGACAAACCTACAATGCTTTTCAAACTAAGAAATAAGAAAAAGATTCATTGTTATACCACACATTTGCCAAATGTACATGAAGTACGTAACATTAGTAGTCAAAGGGACGAGGTAGTGCGGCCTTCTCTCAATGAAAGGTTGTGGGTTCGATCCCAGCCCTGTGCTGTTAACATGTCGATGTATCCTTGGGCAAGATATGAGAATGTGTGTGAATGTTAACTTACTTAAAGGTGCGGTAGGTCATTTTGAAGAAACCAGCTCGAGTGCATGATCATTTGAAAATTCACAACCGGAAAAAATCTCCCACTTCCTCACAGAGCCCCTCCTCCAACACACACGAACGCGCACATGACCAATGAGGGCACGAGATAAGTTTGTGCACAGATGGAAGGCTGACAGGCAGGTAGACCATCCAGTTACTTTAGCCGGACCGGTGAAAATGATTGGTCGTGCTTTTTACAGCGCCACGCCTTCCACAGATGAATTTTTTTATGTATTTCTTGTCAAAGCATTTAATATATTCATTGCTATCGGGATGTTAAGAGCATTCCATGGAATATAACAAAAAGTGCTTCTGAAATAAATTACATACCCCACCTTTAATTTAACATTCGATTAAATGGCGTTGCTCTGAATGAATGAGGTCTGAATGGCTGAATGATGAGCGCTTTGAGGGGTCGTAAAGACTGAATAAACGCTATATCAATACAGTCCATTTTACCTGCAGTCTGCGTATATTGAACTTTTATAAAGTTTCCTCTAACCCAACAACTCACAGAATGACTGATTTAGTTGTTTCTGTAAATGTGGTTGTTGTGGCGTTATGGTTGTACTGACTTTGTGCTTGCCATCTGCGATTTTTAGAGAACCAAGGTTTTGTTTTTGTACCTGATCTTCTAAAAATGTCAGTAAAAGCACTGTTTGAGGATGTGAGCTGGTATTTGTGTGTTCGAACAACTGCTTGTTAAAGATTATGGATAAAAAAAAATCAATCAAATGAGGAAATGATTTATGAAAAGATTAGTTCAAGAAAAGCAATATAATAGTTTGTTTTTGTTATTATTTGTTTTGTTATTTTAACTTTTACTCGTAGAGTTTGTACATGATACTTCTCTAATAGGTTGGTAAGATGTGAGGATCTTTATTCATGTTTGTGAATGGTTATGGATCCCAGCACATATTCAATGATTTGAATTTTTTAAGTGTATTTGATAGTATATTTTTTACAATTGGCTGCCATTTTTTACTGTTATTATAAGAGTGTGTGCTGGTTGCTTGTTTGTACCTGATACCTTTCTAAAAGGTCAGTAAAAGCGTTGTTTGCATCTACAACGTGAGGAGGATCTTTATTTGTGTTCGAATTACTGTTTTTGAAAGGTTATAGATCCCAACACATATTCAATAACAGTTTTGCTAAAGTTTGTAGATGATACCCCTCTATTAGATTGGTAGAAACACAGTTTGTCGACGTGAGGAGGATCTGTGATGTCGTAGGAGGTGTTGAAACGACTTTGTTTGCGAATATAAAATCATGCAGCTGTGAAATCTTCCCTAATTTTTTATCCTGTAAGATAAAAACAAACTCAGCGGGGAGCCTCCGGACCTGGCTCTGGTTCTGGACCGGCTGTTGCTGTCTCAGCGTTTGCTCGGCGCCACACTGTTAATACTCTACACTTTAACTTTAGTGATATTGAGGGATTCTGACACTTCAGTCTGAGCTGCTGTCAGTGTCTTCACGCTGGATGATAGTTTCTGCTGCTGCTGGATGACGGGGTCGATATCGATCCGGTGGTCTTTATGCTGACAGGTCTGAGGGGGGGTAGCTGAGTCAGGGAGGAACTGCAGTTTGTATTGATGAGCCGAGACAATAACTGCTGGTGATCCGTCGATAGACACAGAGACACCTCTGCACAGTGATGTCAGCTCTCACTCTGAGAGGGAGTAACCGATGACTTGAGGAACAGGAAAATATTTGGTTTCATCCACAACATTTTTAATATTTGGTGAACGTTGTTCCAAGATGGAAATCAAAGACGGGCAGTAAATATCTTTAACCAATCAAAGTTTTGGGAGCATTTCAACTATAAAGCTCCATTTGCCACTGCTATTTAAAGGGGCCCTATTATTCTCATTTCCAGGTTCATATCAGTATGTGTTGCCTCCACTGCAGCACCTCTTTTCACCCTCTGTCTGAAACCAGAGCCCAGTCTGCTCTGATTGGTTAGCTGGCCGACTCTGTTGTGATTGGTCAACCGCTTAGAGATGTCCTGCCCCTATCACGTAGAATGTGTTGGATTACAAAAAGCTTAAAGGGCCCCTTGAGAAATCTTTGTTTCGTCCAAAAAACGATCTATTTTTAGTTTACACAAACTCTGATCATTGTTGCACGAGGAGTACTAAGAAAAGTGAAAAACAAGACAGGCAGGCAGTAAATGTCTTTGAAATGATCAAAGCATTTTAACTTTAAAGCTCCATTTGTCACAGCTTTTTAACTTTAAAGCCCTTTCATGCTGCATGGGTAGTAGCATTGTTCTGGTGTTTTTGTTGTTTACACCAAGAACATTAAAAGACAATAGGTTAAGGTTAGTTTGCTGGTATTTACATTTCAAACATGCATCTTTATGGTTATTAACAATCTGATATTAAACCAAAATAAGCTGTATTGGGAGAAACCACTTAAACACATACAGTAACACCCCCATACGACCAAAATGGAATGAACCTGATCCTAAAGGAGTGCAACAAATATATAATTTATAAACTCTTGCTGATATGTTATGTGTGTTGTATGACAAAACCTCAATTCAGGCGACTCTGCATTTGTTACAAAATATTGTTGTTTAGTTGTATATTAATATTTTTTAAATGGAAGTTTGTCATTTCTTTGGTTTTAACTTATTTTAGTGATTTGTGAGTATGTGTTCAGAAAATGTTCTTGATGTTGACTTCCAGTGGTGCTTTGTTGTTGGTTTACAAAAGCACAACATGTTGTTTTCTAACCATATTCGTACCACAAACACTGTGTCCACAGAAAGCTAAAGCTTTGAAATGTACAGATGAGGGACTGACAAATGTAACTTCTGATGCAGAGCAACATATGAAACATGTTCAGGCTCCTATGAACCACAGAAGCACAAATACACTTCCTAGTTTCAAAGCTTTCATCAGGAAGCGAGTTTTAGTTGAATTGATGTGAAACTTGTAAAGAGCAGCTGCTGCTTCTGTAGCCGCTGACAGGTTAAAAAAAAGAAAAGGAGTCAAAAATATAATTCTTCAAAGAGGAAAGCACTTTGCCAACATGAGTTTATTTTAAAGCAAAGCAAACCTTAACTGAGCATAACAAATCCTAATGAATGTCTTGAGTCTTGAAAATCATAAAACGACACTTTATTTTGAAAAAAACTCCAGACCTTACAAATTATTTAATGCACAAAACAACATTTTTGGGTTTGACAAAATATATAAATACACATATTACACATTAAAGGGGACCTATCATGCAAAATGCACTTTTTGATGTCTTTTATACATAAAGATGTGTCCCCGGTGTGTCGGGGAACTCACGCAGCTTCAGAAAATAAAACCCTCTCTCTTTTCCTCCGTACCCAAATCTCTAAAAACGGAGCTACAAAGGAGCTGAACCAGATTTGCGTCCGATATGACGTAATATCTGAAATGTGGACCCACGGCCCTATCAGAAAGTAGCTATCATAAACAATGCACGACTGTTTTGGACGTAATATGGTCGGTGTTTACATTAGCATCGCTAACACTCAGAGCTAACCTGTACTGGAGAGCATGTGTGTGAAGAAGCAGGAAATAAAAAGGAACTCACCTTGTGGTATAACCGGCAAGAGAGAAAGCCTTTGAGCTCCAAACTGTTTCAGAGATAATCCTTGATAATCCATGATATGGCGTTTCATCACGGCAGCATTTAGTTTAGACAGTAGCTGCCGGTCCCGCATGAGCTCAGACCCCTCCTTTTTTATCAACTTTTTTTAAAGCTTTATTCCCAAAATCAGCACTTTTGAAACAGGAAGTGAAATAGAGGGATATGAGGCATGGCTAGAATGGGTGATCTGTTTGGTATTTTGCGCAAAACACTTCATAGACATGTTTTTTATATATTTTTATATATCTGAGACCTATGCTATTGCCTACAAATAGCATGATAGGTCCACTTTAATATCATGCCAGTGGGATGACCTTGTGATGTATATTTAAAAGAATAGCTTACTATATTTATTTGCCGTGTTTTGTCGATAAAACAATAATCTAAATGTTCTTTGTCTTTGTTCACAGCGTTGCTCTACGCCACCATCTTCGGTAACGTCACCACCATCTTCCAGCAGATGTACGCCAACACCAACCGTTACCACGAGATGCTGAACAGTGTGCGAGACTTCCTGAAACTCTACCAGGTCCCTAAAGGCCTCAGCGAGAGGGTGATGGACTACATCGTGTCCACATGGTCCATGAGCAGAGGCATCGACACCGAAAAGGTAACGCCCAATCACCTGCATGCAAGATAAAGCATGCTGCACTGTGATTGGTTAGCTTTGTTTTGGTCTTTATTGGATCATTTACTTCAGACTTTAAACATGAAATGATAGGACGGAGAGACTTTGTGCAGCTTTTCAAGTGAAAGTGTAAGTAATGGTTACGGAGTGACACACACTGGTATAATTAATGTTACTTTCAGCACCTAGAAGTCACTAATGTTAACAATTTAGAAAGCTAGTAAGCACTTTTAACATAATGCTGGAAACGCAGGGGCATAATAAGAGGAAAGAAAAGAGGCTGTTGGGAATATCCTCAGACATTTTATGATATTGAGAAAAAAAGTCTAAATTACAATATATTAACGACCAACAACATTTAATTGGCTCTGCTATTTCTGGAAATATCACTAAGCTCCATAGTTTTTCTCTTTTCTCTTCACTGTACATTTTACATTTATATATTCAGTCTAATATTTAATATTCCATCTGTCACATACAAATATAACACCTTGCTTTATATCTTGTTATTGTTCATTTGTAACTTCAACATGTATATTTTCTACTTTCTTGTTTATTTATTGTCTTTTAATTTGTATTGTACAATACCATGTCTTGTTATGCTGCTGCAACACAAACATTTCCCAAGTTGGGATCAATAAAGTTCTATCTTATCTTATCTTATCTTGCAACTTGTAAACTTGAAGATTTCTAAATATTTTTCTAATTGCATTAATCGGGCTCTTTTTCTGGACCTCTGAAGGTGGCCTTACTGTGACCTCAGTCTGACCTCAGTTAGTATAAGTGTTAGAGAAATGACTACGACAATACAAAAAGTGCACAGAGAAGTGTTTACGCTGCATGCCACAATCACTTCGGCTCAAATATCCCTGGGTCTGTGTATTTAACTGAAACTTAGGCTGCCCAAAAACATATATCACATTTCCACACACTCAAATCCATGACGCCACCTGAAGATGAATATGGAGTTCACAGCTTTCACTATCTGCCTGGTGTGACCTTGCATTTGTAAGGGAAACTTCTGCAGCAATGGAGAGTCAGGACTCAGAGAGACACGAGGAGAGTTGGAGCTTTGATGTCAAACAATGATGTTTATTACAAGTCAACGGCTGGAGAATTCATATCAAGTCACAGCAGCAAAAGGTTCTGACTGCACGGGTGGGTTGTCATGTCAATTCTGATCAGCCTCTCTCTCGATAGACCTTTTAACTAGTTTACAAGTCAAATCCACATATTGGGGATGGGCGTAAACATCTGCAGACACAGGAGATGTCTCTCACATCTGTGGAGCTTAGAAAGCCAGCGTTCTCACAGTCGTAAAACCCCCCCCTGTGCCCACCAGGTTAGGCCATAAAACCTAGTATCAACATACGACTGCATTAACACATTCCTTATGGGAGTAAAATGTCTACACACAGAATAAGGTTAAATATCTTAGGAGTAAGGAAGAATTATTCTTTGACATTTAGGAGTAAGACAGAAATATTCCCTTACAGCATTGACATTCTTGGATGATTCATAACATAAAAAAGACAGTATTTTATAAAATATATGTATCTACTGTTTGAAAATTGTAATTTATATATTTTAATAGATAGGAGTCAGCTCAACATTACTTAACAACTTTAATAATAATAATAATAATAATAATAATACACTTTATTTGTATAGCACCTTTCATGCACAAAACAGTCCAACGTGCTTTACAGAAAACACAACAACAATATTAAAATAAATACAGAACAAGATAAAACATCAACAATGATCCTAATGAAATTCCCTTGAAGTAAATATTTGACCTCAATATGAACTTATTGTGACCTCATTGTGACCTTATTGTGACCTCACTTTGACCTCTGTAGGTGCTGCAGATTTGTCCCAAAGACATGCGTGCGGACATCTGTGTCCACCTCAACAGGAAGGTGTTCAAGGAGCACCCGGCGTTCAGGCTGGCGAGCGACGGCTGCCTGCGGGCGCTCGCCATGGAGTTCCAGACGGTGCACAGCGCGCCCGGAGACCTCATCTTCCACGCCGGAGAGAGCGTGGACACACTCTGCTTCGTGGTGTCGGGGTCGCTGGAGGTCATCCAGGACGAAGAGGTGGTGGCCATTTTAGGTGAGCGTCTCAGAACTGTAATAAAGCTGGTTTTAGAAATATATTCAGGTAAATGATGACTGAAGGGTTAAGGGTCAGTTTTAGATTAGAGGAATATAAAAAACATCCGACAAGTTCTGCTGCAAATAGTTTTTTTCACTAAACGGAGATGATTTATGGGTTTTAGTTTTCTACTCAGAGTCGTTGTTCATCTCGTATATTAAAAGCCAAATGTAATGCCAAATGTTCATCTGAAGTTTATTTATTTGTTTAACTACTACTAGATTAACAACCAAATGAAAAAACAAGCAAACTGATATTAGAATCCACAGAATAAAAAGAAAAAACACTTTAAAATATATAATGTATTTGTATGTCAGTAGTTTTTACTTCATCTTAAGAAATAATAAATCTTAAGAAATAATAAACTGTACAACTTTAGAAATCAAACATTAAAACCTAAGTGCAAAAAGTCCCTGATTCTGTAAATAAACAAAACACCTCAAACTCAAAGAAGATTTTCATAATCAAATGATGTTTGCCCTACTAAATATTGTTGAACAAGGTCTTACATCGGGTCTTCCTACCTTCTGAAAAGAAAGTTTAGCTGTCATTACTAAAATAAGGTCGCATTCACACCAGCCTTGTAAAGTCCGGTTGAATCGAACCCTGGTGCGTTTACCCGCTTGGTGCAGTTCGTTTGGGTCGGTGTGAACGCAGTCCGAGACCTCCGAAGTGAACTAAACAACAGGACGCTGGTCCGCTAAAAGAGGTGGTCTCGGAACGCTTGCTAGTGAACTCTGGAGTGGTTAATCGCTGGTGTGAACGCAGTCCGCACCAAAACATAGGAAGCGTAGTATTTACGAGTCACAAGAATGCGGATGTCTTCCAAATCTTCAGCGAAAGAGTCTTTCAAGACATCCGCGGTTGTTTAGTTAAAGAGTGAAGCAGAATTAAGTGTTGAACAGTGTCGTGTAAAGTAAAAATTCTCCGTCAGCTACATAAAAGTAAGAACACCTGTCGTCGGTGAAACCCCCTCCTTACTGCAGAACGTCTCTCATTATGTTATAATGTTTTTTAACGGACGTTGTCTGATTATATAATCATATGCGCGGGCCGCTAGTGTCTGTTGATCTCCAGATTAACAGCAGCATGAGAATAACCTGCCGAAAGTGCCGATGCTCCATGGCGGAGGCTCCGGTAGAAATTGCCGGGATTTGCGTTTTTACCCCCTTAATGTCTGACCAATGGTTGAACAGCATTTCCGTGCACATGACTTGTGTTTAAACTGTATAGTCCGTTTGAGTTTTGCCCGTGTGAACGCAAACCGAACCTTCTGAAAAATGAAACAATGTAACAAACTGTCGTCTGGTGTGCACCAGAAAACGGACTATTAGGTGTGAATGCGACCTAAGAGACTTCTTGTCAGAAACACAGTCCAGTCCCTGTGCTCACACTCGTCCATCAACACTTCTCTAAGGTTTATAAAAGCCCCTTCATCAGGAACAAATTGAATTGTCAGGTTTTCAGACTGAGAGTGAGATGGAGAATTGAAGCCGTGCACCGTCTGATTCCTACAGGAAACACCTGAGCTCTGAGACAGACGGTGAACCCTGCAGAGTCACCTGCCAGCCACACACACACACATACACACACACACACACACACACACACACACACACACACACACACACACACACACACACACACACACACACACACACACACTGCCGCCTCGCTGCATCAAAACAATTCCTTCTATTTTCAGCATAGTGCGTAGGAATCCTGCTCCAGATCTCTCATTAGCAAAGCATCAGTTTTATGCATGCAGTGTTTTTTTGGACTGAAACATGCTGCCAGTTTTTTTGTCGTGCTGATGGAGGGAGACAGTTCACCGGTTCAGATGATGGAGGAAGCTGTCGAGGCGGAGCAAACAGCCTTCAGAGTCATCACACTATTCACTCTGCTTGATCACAGCACACTGATATATATTTACAGTATATGTAGATTTCAAAATATATACATACACAGAAATATTGAAACGGAGTGCTTAAATAGCTGTGAGGCTCTATGTCTGTAAAACATCAACATATTAGATAAGTTAACATGGAAAGTCATTCAGACATTCAAAGCTGTTGTAGCATCTGATGCCTGAATAGAAGGCTAATATAAAACACGTGATGAAATGACATTAAAATACATTTAAAACAATATAAAAACAGGTTGGTTAGTTTGGTTGAAAAGTTGGTTAGTTAGTTAGTTAGTTAGTTAGTTAGTTAGTTAGTTAGTTATTTGGGTTTATAAGTTAGTTGGTTAGTTAGTTAGTTAGTTAGTTAGTTATTTGGGTTTATAAGTTAGTTGGTTAGTTAGTTAGTATGTTGGTTAGACAGTTGTTTGGTTGGTCAGTTAGTCAGTTAGTTAGTTATTTGGGTTTGTAAGTTAGTTAGTTGGTTAGTTAGTTAGTTAGTTAGTCAGTCAGTTTGTAAAATGGTTAGTTAGCTAGTCAGTTAGTCAGTTAGTTAGTTAGTTAGTTAGTATGTTGGTTAGACAGTTGTTTGGTTGGTTAGTTAGTTAGTCAGTTAGTTAGCAGTAAATAACTATGTTTATAACTATGACAGAAATACAACTCAACTATAAACAGTATGAACTGTATGTATGGATATAAACACTTTGAAAAGTAGTATAAATATTGAACTCACTATAGAGATATATTGACCCTATAATATATACGTATATATTAACTAGCTGACGTTCAACAAAGAGTATGGGATTAATGTGAACATCTAGCATTATCATTATCTATTGGTTTCAGACAGAGGGTGAAAAGAGGTGCTGCAGCACAGGCAGTATGAGGAAAATAAAGAGCTTTTTGAACATTAAAGCATGGAGACATGTCACAGTAGAGACAATAAATACTGATATGAACCTGAATATGTCCTCTTAAAAAAACAGATACAAAGGGACAAGAAAAAGGACATATTTAACACTATTGGATTTAGATGCCCTCTGCCCTGGTCAAAACTTGCCTACCCATCCTCTGCTCCACCATTGTTAAAATTATCAACTCCTCCCTGGAATCAGGCAAGGTTCCCGCCGTCCTCAAGATAGCAGCTGTCACCCCCATCGTCAAAAAACCTGGTCTCGACCCCGAGGACCCCAGCAACTTCCGGCCGATCTCCAACCTTCCTTTTCTTAGCAAGATCATGGAAAGAGCAGTTGCTGCCCAACTCCACCATCATATGTGCGACTATGAGCTCTACGAACCCTTCCAATCAGGCTTCAGATCCAACCACAGCACAGAGACGGCCCTTATTAAAATAACCAATGACCTCCTCATAGCCGCCGATTCAGGCCTCGTCAGCATCCTTATCCTCCTGGACATCTCCGCCGCATTCGACACAGTCTCCCACACTATCCTACTCAACCGCCTATCCGTCTACCTTGGCCTCTCTGGTACAGCCCTCTCCTGGTTCCATTCCTACCTCTCCAACAGGCAACAGTTTGTGACCATCGGAAAATCCAGCTCTCCCCCAGCCCCTGTCAACCAAGGTGTGCCGCAAGGTTCAGTGCTCGGCCCCCTTCTATTCAACATCTACATGCTCCCCCTCGGTGAAATCATCCGCCGACATGGTCTCAACTTCCACTCCTATGCCGACGACACCCAACTCTACATCAGTACCAATCCATCATCCCAGCTACCCCCACTGTCACTTGTCAACTGCCTCCGCGACATCCAAGCCTGGATGTCAAAAAATCTACTTAAACTCAACAATAACAAAACAGAGCTCATGGTTGTGGCCCCAAAAACACTGCTCCGGAAGGTTGGAGATCTGCTCCTCACCATCGATGGCGGCTCCATCCACCCTTCCCCTGAGGTTCGCAGCCTGGGCGTCACTCTGGACTCCAGCCTCACCTTCAACTCCCACATCAGGTCTACTGTCAAAACTGCTTTCTTTCACCTACGAAACATCTCCAGACTCCGGCCCTCTCTCCCCGACCCCGTTGCAGAAACATTAATTCATACCTTCATCTCTTCTCGTCTGGACTACTGCAATGGAGTTCTGTTCTGTGTCACCAGCAAAGCCCTGGACAGGCTCCAGTACGTCCAGAACTCTGCAGCCAGGCTCCTCACCCACACTAAGCCCTGGCAACACATCACCCCTACCCTCATCCACCTTCACTGGCTCCCGGTCAAGTCACGCATCCAGTACAAACTCCTCCTGCTAACTTACAAATCTCTCCACTCCCTAGCCCCTCCATACATCTCTGACCTCCTGCGGTCCTCTGACAAAGGGCTGCTCTCCATCCAGCGCTCCAAGCTGAAAACATTTGGCAACAGAGCCTTTAGTGTCGCAGCCCCCACCCTCTGGAATTCTCTCCCCTGTGCAATCAGGAATGCAGACACTCTGGACACCTTCAAAAAACACCTCAAACACCATCTGTTCACTCAGGCCTTTGGCCTCAACTAATATACAGTACTCAGCAACCTGTTCCTGTTTTTGTTTTCTTCAGCCTGTGTATCTGTATGATTATTATTACTTTTTGTTTTGTTACTTCCCATTGTAAAGCGTCCTTGGGTTTCGTGAAAGGCACTATATAAATTGAAATTATTATTATTATTATTAGATGTCAGTAGCAGCAGTCTGTAGAAACTATAGCCGTAATGAAGATATTGTAGCAGTCAGAACTAGTGGCTCAGTCAGTAGGGGCTTGGACTGGGAGCCGTAGGGTAGCCGGTTCAAGTCCCCGACCAGACCTAAAATATGGAGTGTGGACTGCTACTTGGAGAGGTCTCAGTTCACCTCCTGCCCTGCCGTGGTGCCCTTGAGCAAGGCACCGGACGCTGTACAATAGCTGCCCACTGCTCCTAGTACTAGACTCCTGGTACTAGGATGGGTGAAATGCAGAGAACACATTTCACTGTGGGTGTTTCTCAATGTCGAGGAAGGCTGCTTCAGAGCCACTATTTCAAGCATACTACGTCATCGAGTGCTGCCGAAGGACTGTTCCGATGTCCAGCCCGGCGTACTTCCTAGCGAGAAATTTCGAGGCTGTACATGTACATGTACTCCGCGGTCTTAAAATCCCCACAATGCTTTGCGCACGGACCAATTTCCCAAAATCTGTGGTGGAAAATGTAATGCGGGGCCTCTCATATGACGCACACTTGTTCCACTCTTCGTTTTCCGAATGCCAGGAAGGATTCTTGCCTAGCTTCTGAAGGAAGTGACTCGGAAGACATGTGCTACCAAGCAAGCGTCCTCGACATTGAGAAACACCCTGTGTCTGCATGTGTGACCATTAAAGAGGGTTTCATCCCTCCCAATTCTATCTTCTATATATTTTGATAACTCTCTCTGGCTGCAGCTCAACGGTCCAGCTGCTGAGAGGAAATGAGGCGAGCTGACGGCCTCTCAGCGACTTGTTTCTGTCCTTTTAAATATCTGCTTGGACTTCCAGATAATCACCAGAATATAAATGTTATCAGCAGACTGAATCCGCTTCAGTTCCTCTCTGGATAAATATTTGGACTTCCTCTGCAGATCTCCGTCAGAGCCTCTGGTTTCACATCTACTTAAGTTCCTCTTTCCACATGTTTTCTTAAAGCAGCTGCATCAAAGCTCCTCTTCCCTCTGATGAATGAAGCACTCGGCGGCTTCATTCATGGCAGCGTTCATCATTTTGACCTCTGATGTGTCGTCATTTACCTCTTTATATGCTGGAGGGGACGGATGATTGTGTGGATGGAAAATAAAATAAACAGACGGAGCTGTTGCTCAGAGAATGGAAATGAAGGATTTGAAGTGAATCTATGTTCAATTGTCGCTACATACACACTGTGACAAATGTAAACTTTGCATCCAACCCATCCTAGTATTAGAGGCAGTGGGCTAATATAATACAGCTGCCGAATATCAGTGTGAGAGACTAGTACCTAGCTTTTTTATGATGAAGATTATTAAAGCTCAGTGGAGATGGAGTTTTTTTGTTTATGTTGCCACCCCTGGTTTTGTTATTTTATACTATTTAGACCTTTACCCTCGTTTAAAAAATGCTCACTTGTCTGTAATCACTAGCCTCGTGGATGTGTTGTTATGTTTTGTCCCCTTTTAGTTCGCTAGGTGTCTCTCAAAGTACCTGGAAACGACGACCCTCTGGTTTCCAAGCCAAGTCGGATTACCAAAGAAATCTGTCTCAACTCTTAATGTTCATTTGGATCAGATTAAAAAAACACAACTTCATCTGATATGTTATTATCTAACATAAAATTGAACTTCAAAAAGTCACTTTTATCACCTGTTACTAAAATATAAGAGGTTCCTAGACACAAACCATTCATTCTTACTGAAGCTAATTTCTGGATATATGCAGGAAAGCAAGCAACTTGATTATTTCACCACACTGGCTACTTTCTTCAGACTTTTTTCAGACTATTGTTACACAGTGTTGATAACTTGGCTTCTTTCTTGCAAGATTAAGCAGCTTTTCAGACACTCTTATGGAGGTTATTAGCACGGGGTTTCCCCCTCTCCTCTCTAAGTAGGTGTGGAGCAGGCAGGATGCAGGAGTGAGAGTTCATATAATATAGTAACATACCTTTAATTTCTTGTTAATACATACTATATCGTTTAGTAAAAATAAATAGATACATGATATAATACATAGTTTCCGATGTGTCTTCTATACTATGATAGGCCTACTGTACATATGCAATATGGAATGTTTTCTTCTTCTCTGATAATAATGAGCATTCAATTGAATTTACATCAAAGAAAGTTAAGAAATGTTCGTGTATGCTGTCAATTATTGTCTGTGTGTGTTTCTGCAGGTAAAGGCGACGTGTTTGGTGACGTGTTCTGGAAGGAGATGACGCTGGCGCAGTCGTGCGCTAACGTGCGGGCGCTGACCTACTGCGACCTGCACATCATCAAGAGAGACGCGCTGCAGAAAGTCCTCGAGTTTTACGCCGCCTTCGCAAACCACTTCTCTCGAAACCTGCTGCTCACCTACAACCTGAGGAAGAGGGTGAGTCGGCTCCTCATCACCCTTAACGCACAGATTTACTACATGTAAATACATACTACATTTTAAAAAGTATGAATCAGCTGTTAAAGTAATGTTTAACAATTGGTTTAACAGAAGAAAAAAAACTGCTCAATTCAGACCCCAAATGTGGTTTTATTAACATTTGCATTGTATGGACCCAAAAGAAGAATGACTAAATGACCCAAACCTCCATTACTTTTCCATACATGACAGGAGAGAATACTGCTAGATTTTACAGTCCATTCAAGTATTAAAGACCCATTCAAATATTCATAGTGACATTTTTCTTTGGCCCCTTTGCACTCCACTTAGCGGTTCCATTGAAGAGGTTTGAACTGACTAACCTTTTATTTTCTATTGTGATGTTTAAAGATACATTTTGTTGCATGTTCATTCCAGCTTGTAAGAGGTATACGTGTGCTCTTGACCCTGGAGCAGGGACTTCTTTCGATTAAAAAGGACCTTATTGTGCTTTTTGGGGTTTTCCCTCTCCTGTAGTGCAGGTTTTGGTGCATGTAAATGGTCTGCAAAAGCTAAAATCCCAAAGTTCCCTCCAGAGGCATCTCTCCCACTCGCTCCCCCCCCTGCCCTCCATAGGACTCCTTTGTTTACTTCAGGAACATAGTGACATCACAATGTAACAATGAGCTTCTATCGGCTAGTGTTCCAATAGCAATAAGAGTAGACTGCGCTCTCATTTAAAAATCTGAAAGCTCTTTTTGAACATTTAAGCGTGTGAACATCAAAGTCAAAAGTCTACTTTATTGTCAATCTTTCAGTTTGTGTGTACAGACAGAGAGATCGAAATACCGTTTCCCACAATCCCGAATATAAAACAAATATCTATATAAAAATATGTGTGCAATATTTATATATATATATATATATACAAAGAATCAAAGACACATTTTTACATGTGTACACTTTTAGACTTAAATAAAAACACAACAATCAATATGTCACAGTAGAAGCACAACATACAATTATGGAATCTGAAAAGGACCATTATGTCATTTTTTTAATCTGCGATAATTCTTGTTGAACTGTTGCCATAGCGTTATCTTTGTCCCATTCTTCCCTTTCATTTCTCAGTCTGATTGAACGACTGTACAGCGTTTTTGTTCTTCACGTACAACCCAAACACTGCAAACAAAATAACATCTATTTGTAAAGAGGACTTTCTACTACCTTAAAGCACGAACGATCATTTCAAATAAAGACTAGTCCTCTCGGCCTTCTGACTGAACGCAATCAAGCTCTCTGAGGAAGGAGATTACACACCATTCAATGATGGTGCTTATATACACTCTGGAAAACCTCAAGAGCGTCCTTTTAGAAATCAGCAGCCACTCTTGTGTCTGTTATTGAGGACTCAGTCATAGAAAGATCAAAAGTAAAAACACCAAAATGCTGCTAAAATCAGCCCAAAGTGACGAAAAACACAATGGATTTCTGAGCGTGTGCGAGTCTTGTAACCTTGGATTCCCTTGCCCCTCGGTGTTGGAGTCGTCTGTTGTTTTTAACGATGAAACCTTACATAAGCGGCTTTGTTCCCGACTCGTCCTCCTCCTCGGAGCACTTGCGATGTCGGCTGAGCCAACAGTGTGGAGGCGGACGATGACAGGTGTTCACACCTCAGCTGCAAACACACTCTCTGCTCACTTTAACCCTGAAACCCTCTCGAAAGACAAACATGGGAAACGTTGAACACAAGTCCTCTTTATTACTGTTTATTTAATGTGCTCTAACCTGAACTAAGTCAGTCGGTTGCCAAATGTGGATTGCCATTTAGTTTTTCCAGCAAAAGACCTAAACAAATGTCCACAGACGACAACAAAAACGTGCAATAATAAAATAAATAGAATATATGCAAATCACAATAATGTAAATTAAAGGTGGGGTAGGTAATTCACTTCAGAAACACTTTTTGTTATATTCCATGGAATGCTCTTAACATCCCGATAGCAATGAATACATGAAATGCTTTGACAATAAATACATAAAAACATATCATCTGTGGAAGCCGTAGCGCTGTAAAAAGCACGACCAATCATCTGAGCCGGCCCGGCTAAAATAACTGGATGGCCTACCTGCCTGTCAGCCTTCCATCTGTGCACAAACTTATCTCGTGCCCTCATTGGTCATGTGCGCGTTCGTGTGTGTTGGAGGAGGGGCTCTGTAAGGAAGTCTGAAGGAAGGGGCAGATTTTTTTCGGCTGCGTACTTTCAAATTCTAGGGCACTCGAGCTGGTTTCTCCATTCTTACCTACCCTACCTTTAACAGACATCATTATAGTATAACAAGAACATTGATAAATATCTCATGCAGAAATATACAATAAATAGTAGTAAATAAGAATAAAAATACCTAAACAAATCCAAAATATGTAAATTGACTTGTTGGAGATGTCGATGTTAATTGTCAATACGTTTTAACAGTGAGTTACAAGCTTGTATAAAAATAATCATAGCATAAATGTGATTTTTCTTGGTGTGATTATGCCATGAAGTCTTCTTCTTCTGTGTCATTATGAGCAGCAGACAATATTAGTCGTCCTTGAGCTTAGGAAGGTCGATTTAATAAGACCTTCCATTGATGGAAACAACAACAATCAATACAATGAGTCACAGATTTCATCAGTGATCCATTAACTCAGACAGCCAATATCCAGACTAACGTAAATCCACTGGAGGCCTGACCTCAGTTTGTACTCAATCTTGTAATTTAAATCCAATTTAAGTAAAGGTCAAGTATCGCAAAAAACAGGGTTAGAAATATTGTCAAAAATGATACATACTAAATTGTGTTTCTGTGAGTAACACTGAGTTTCACAGATATTCTTAATACAGGACATTTGTAGAAAAACTGACCTGAAGTGAAACTAACAGCTGCTTCAAAACCACAGAAACGTTGTTCTTGTTTTATAGGAAGTGGAAACACCTGATGTGTGACTGACACCTGCATAGCTAAAGTCAACACACTTCTGCTTTCACAACACCAAACAATTCTTCTTCTTCTCACAACATGTGAGATATGAGAGAGAAAGACACTGAGACACGTTATAAGTGGAACAAAATCCAGGTAAAAAAGCCCTTTTCTATAAACGCTACAAACAGCTGCCTTCCTTGAAAAAGCTTTACTGATGTAAAGAAACAAATCAGAGTAATTAAAAGTAAGTTCAGACAGGAAACAGCTCCCTAAAAATGAAAAATAAACTCCAGCCTAACCAGGTTTAGGGTCTAAATGGACCAAAGTCTACCGCCAAGATATTTGTATATAAGGATACTATTTGTTTGAATAAAACTGGATGGAAACAGGAGGGGACAGCTAGGAATTAAGACGAGGTATAACACTCTGGGCTGTTAGCCATAAGTCTCTCTCTCTCTCTCTCTCTCTCTCTTCGCCTCTCTCTCTCTT
>NW_022990548.1:187621-250837 GCF_902827175.1 Gymnodraco acuticeps
TTAATATAATTTTAAAAAATAAAGTAAGAAATCATTCCAATATGTACTATAGGACAGAAAAAGAAAAAAAAAACAGTTTGAAAGGGGAGTGATTAGTAAAATATGCATAAATAAAAAGAAAGAATACTAACTATAGGTAACATAAGATAAGAATAAACAAGTTTAAATGATTTGTTATTGGTTGTGATCATATTCTAAAGATGTTTGGATTATTGAAAAGTATACAGCTCTCTTTCATCTGAGTGTTGAGAGCTGTATCCATACATTCATTTTGTGCTCAAAGCGCACCAGATTGATGCTTTTAACTTCAACATTTAAAAAAAATCTTCCCGGGGGTGCATGCCCCCCCTAGAGGAGGTGAGGACCACCCCCAAATAAATAATTAAATTGCATACATTTTCTTTTAGTAAACACTGAAAACGGGTCCCACAGATTGATTCACCTGCTTAAATAAAGGTTTGAAATGAAATTACTGCAAAAAACAAAACAAAGAGGAGTAAAAGTAGCTCACGACTTGTTTTACTTTTTGAAAGTAGCTCTCATCCTAAAAAAGGTTGGAGACCCCTGTTTTAATGATTTATTTCTGTTTTTCTCAATAATGGTAAGCCTGACAACATCCTCTTTGGAATGGATGGAGAAGTGAAGATCGGGGACTTTGGTCTGGTCACCAGAGATGATGATGATGATGATGATGACTTTGCTTTAATTGAGAGAACACGACACAGAGGAACATCGACTTACATGGCTCCTGAGCAAGTGAGATGGTCTTTACTGATTATAACTTATAACTCTTCTTTATTGTTGTCTTAACAAATGTGTTCTTCTCATAGAGTGGTGCAGTGACGCGTCCTAAAACCCGGAAGTAAACTCCTTCCGGTTTCCTCGACAAAAAAGCAATGATATTTCTCCATAGGATTTAGGAAAATAGCTGGAAATAAGGTCTAAAACTCCTTCCGGGTTTTAGGATGCGTCACTGCACCACTCTATAGGTTGAGGTAGGCTACCTTTTATGCCTACCACCATTATCGATGCTCCCAAATTTCTCATCTTCATCTGTCTTAACTATTTGCAATTCTTATCACAGATAACGGGGAAGACCTATGACCGAAAGGTGGACATATTTGCTCTGGGGTTGATATACTTTGAACTCCTTTGGACACTCTCTACTGGCCACGAAAGAGGAGTGGTGAGTATTTCCGAAATGTGTGTGTTGTGTGTTACATTTTTCAAATTTGATAAATAACTTGCCACAACAATTTCACCATATTGTGTAGGATAATGTTTATCATGTACAAATAAATAAATATGAAATAGTAGATTACTTATCAGTATGGAGTGTAGCAAAAGCAGTCTACTACAGATAGCAGATAGGATGGAACGTTATAATTTATCTTCTAATATATCTTGTTTGATTTTTTTCTTCCATTGATTTTTTCTTTGTTATTTTTCCTTTTATCACTTTATGAATACCAGGTTTGGAATGATGCCAGAAGTCAGAAGCTCCCAGAAGAGTTTTCACTGACTTTTGCCAAAGAGGTAAATTAACATATTGTTATTACAGGCCTACTGTACTTCAAGTTCAAATTTGAGGTACTATTTAACTCTAGTATTTTCTTCTCATGAGACTTGTAACTTTAATATTTGGTTGCAGCTTCTCGAACATGAGGATTTGCTGATGTTTATATTAATAATTGGAATTTATTTATTTTTATATATACAATTTTGAGGTTTTGAAAA
Organism: Gymnodraco acuticeps; assembly: GCF_902827175.1. NCBI lineage: Eukaryota > Metazoa > Chordata > Actinopteri > Perciformes > Bathydraconidae > Gymnodraco > Gymnodraco acuticeps. The sequence continues at coordinate 189,359 of NW_022990548.1, forward strand.
TTGGTTCGAACAAACCAATGATGTGACGGTCTCACTTTACACATTTAAGAACAGTATGACTCCTTATAGTTTCACAGTCACAGGGTCCATTTGTCTGCACTTAGTACCTTTTTCGTGATTTCATGATAATACTTGCATACATTTACTTAAAAAGGACCTATCATGCAAAATGCACTTTTTTATGTCTTTTATACATAAACATGTGTCCCCGGTGTGTCAGGGAACTCACGCAGCGTCAGAAAATAAAACCCTCTCTCTTTTCCTCCGTACCCAAATCTCTAAAAACGGGGGAACAACGGAGCTGATCCAGATTTGCGTCCAATATGACGTAATATCTGAAATGTGGACCCACGGCACTATCAGAAACGTTGCTATCAGAAACAATGTCCGACTGTTTTGGACGTAATATGGTCGGTGTTTACATTAGCATCGCTGACGCTCAGAGCTAACCTGTACTGGAGAGCATGTGTGTGAAGAAGCAGGAAATAAAAAGGAACTCACCTTGTGGCAAGAGAGAAAGCCTTTGAGCTCCAAACTGTTTCAGAGAGAACCCTTGATAATCCATGATATGGCGTTTCATCACGGCAGTATTTACTTTAGACAGTAGCTGCCGGGTCCCGCATGAGCTCAGACCCCTCCTTTTTTATTTGTTATAACATTTAAAAAAAGCTTTATACCCAAAATCAGCACTTTTGAAACAAGAAGTGAAATAGAGGGATATGAGGCACGGCTAGAATGGGTGATCTGTTTGGTGTTTTGAGCAAAACACTTCATAGACATGTTTTTTATATATTTGTATATATCTGAGACCTATGCTATTGTCTAAAAATAGCATGGTGCATTTTAAATAAGAGTCAGAACTTGAGCAATATACTTAATGGACTGCTTTAACAGTGTGGTATTATAATTTTTTCTTTAGTAAAGGATCTGAATAGTTCCTCCACCACTCATTAGGAATCAAAACAGAACGGCCGCTGTCTGGATGTAACAGATAACTGTTTCTAGAAAATATCATTCTTGATATCAGAAATACTGTTGAGTAGTGCTTCAACAATAATGTAGACAGCATAACATTATTGATTCAAAGATCTCAGTAGAATTTTCTTTTGCAGAACGAAATCATCAAGTTAATGCTGAGTGAGAAGCCAGAAGAGCGTCCTGAAGCAAGTACAGTAAAGGCAGAGCTGGAAAAATGGGCTCAGACACACAATTTGGATCAGGAAAGGGCTACAGTCTAATCATCTGGAGATCTCTCTGTTCAATGTCATAGGATAAAATGATTTGATTTGTTATATATCCCTTGTGTGGTGTTCGGGTCAAATTGACCCGATTTCCATTTTCAATGAATAAAAAAAAATATAAGGATATTTTCGTTCAACCTGAAACTCAATGGCCGGGGCTTATTTATTGTGAAGGACATGTGGAATTGTTTTGTTTTTTTTTCACTTGTGAAAAAATGCCCACCCGCATTTATGTCCTTCATAAGAGGTTCGGGTCAATCTGACCCGGATACAATACCAGAACAGACAGACAGAGAAAAACACACAGAAACACACAAACTAAAGACACACACACACACACACACACACACACACAGCAACACACACACAGAAACACACAAACTAAAGACACACACACACACACACACAGAAACACACACACAGAAACACACAAACTAAAGACACACACACACACACACACACACACACACACACTAAAGACACACACACACACACACACACACACACACAAACACACACGATCGTATGCATAGAGAAGCTGTTTGATCCTGGTTTCCCTTGATCTTTACCCTTTGTAGTGTGTACACAAAACTATCCTAGAACATTATAAACATTTTAGATCTTCCAGAAATGTATAAACATTTGACATTTTCTCGCACTGTCCCCCCTCGCACCTGCACGCCGGAGGAGGGACTAAACAGAGACATAACCTCAGTGTAGTAACAGTGTAGTGCAGAACTACAATTATCTACCAACAAAATGGCCAAAAGATATTCTGCTCAGAGCCTTGGAGCTAATAATGGATGAGAGTGAGTGGAATGCATTAGAGGAACACGGTGAAGTGGGACAGGAAGACATTTCTGAAGATCAGGATAATGTGGAGGTAAACTCAGAATTTTACAGCAAATTGGAAGATGAACTTGACTCAGAGCTAGCTGCTGGAAGACCCCCACAGCCAGCTTCTGGAATACCCCCACAGCCAGCTGTGTGGTCTGTGGGCCCTCAAAGGACTCAAGACACAGACTACATGCAGCAACTGCAACAAGTACATCTGTGCTATACACACGAAGAAGTTCTGCACATCATGTGTTTCCTAAACTGACTTGCCCATTGACTCACATGATGTTCTGCAGCGTCACTTCATCAATATAGTTTTCAGATATACTGTATTTTATGAATAGTGACTGTTAATTGTTTTTATTTGCTTTGTGTTTATATCTGTTCTATGTCATTTATATGGATGTTTCATTCCCTCTATATTTCACAGCCAAATACTTTTGGATGTGTGGTTCTTGTGTTCCAATTGCTGCTAAATTGCTTTATTTCCTTCAGGGCTTTGATTATTATATGACAGATTAAAAATAATAAACATTAATGAAAAAATGTTTCATTTACATTAATCAGAAAAGCATGAGCAAAATGTAAACCTAGTTTTTATTACAGTGTATTTTTTTTTAACATAAATTACATTTTTATCACAAAAAACACTTCCATTGTTAAATTTGATCTAGCAAAGAGTATTTTCAAAAACTAATCATATATTTCATTTATATTGTTGGGGAATGAGTTGAAGACAATATATATAAGGAATTGTGCATGTTGAATTTAGTTCTGTATTTTTTTTAAACCCTGAAATATGTCCCGGGTCAATTTGACCTGAACATTACCAAAGGGTGCGAAATGTGAACATAACACAAGGGATATATATATATATATGTAGACAAATGGATTGACTGCACTTCTCTGGCACTTTATCTGAACTTTAACTAAAAAAGGGACACTATGATGCTCATTTTCAGGTTTCATATTTGTATTTTGTACCTGCACAGTGACATGTCTCCATGCTTTAATCTTTATTTTTCTCATACTGCCTGTGCTGCAGCACCTCTTTTCACCCTCTGTCTGAAACCAGAGCCCAGTCTGCTCTGATTGGTTAGCTGGCCGCTGTTGTGATTGGTCAACCGCTTTCAGATGTCCCACCCCTCAGCCTAAAGCATACAATGTGTTGGTGTGGTAGTCAATAGAACTGCGTGTGTTACATAGTGATGTCATTATGTTACGGAAGTAAACAAAGGGGTCCAATCAAGGCGTGTGTTGGAGAGAAACTCCCTCAGATCATTTACATGCACATACAGTACTAGTCAAAAGTTTGGACTCACCTTCTCATTCGAAGGTTTTTATTTATTTGAATTTGTTTACATTTTAGATTAATACTGAAGACATCAAAACTATGAAAGAACACATATGGAATTATTTAGTAAACAAAAAAGTGTTAAACAATCCAGAATATGTTTTATATTTTAGATTCTTCAAAGTAGCCCCCTTTTGCCTTGATGACAGCTTTGCTTCTCTCAATCAGCTTCATGAAGTCTTCGCCTGGAATGGTTTTCCAACAGTCTTGACTTCCCAGAGGTATTGAGCACTTGTTGGCTGCTTTTCCATCACTCTGCGTCTAACTGATCCCAAACCATCTCAATTGGGTTAAGGTTTGGTGATTGTGGAGACCAGGTCCTCTGACGCAGCACTCCATCACTTTCCTTCTTAGTCAAATAGCCCTCACATAGCCTGGAGGTGTGTTTGGGGTCATTGAGTTGTTCAAAAACAAATGAGGGTCCCAGTAAGCGCAAACCAGGTGGGATGGCATGGTGCTGCAGAATGCTGTGGTAGCCATGCTGGTTAAGTGTGCCTTGAATTCTGAATAAATCACCAACAGTGACACCAGCAAAGCCCCCCCACACCAGCACACTTCCTCCTCCATGCTTCAGAAACCATCCGCTCACCTTCTCTGCGTCTCACAAAGACACGGCGGTTGGGACCACAAAGCTCACATTTGGACTCATCAGACCAAGGTACAGATTTCACTGGTCTGATGTCCAATCCTTGTGTTTCTTGGCCCAAACAATTCTCTTCTTGTTGTTGTTCATCCTCAGTAGTGGCTTCTTTGCAGCGATTAGACCATGAAGGCCTGCAGTCTCCTCTGAACAGTGGATGTTGAGATTTGTCTGCTACTTGAGCTCTGTGATAATTTATGTGGGCTCTAATCTGAGGTGCTTTAATTTGTGGTTTCTGAGGCTGGTGACTCTTCTGTATTTAGAGGTAACTCTTGCTCTTCCTTTCCCGGGGGGGGGGGGGGGTCCTCATGAGAGCCAGTCTCATCATAGCATTCGATGGTTTTTGCGACTGCACTTGAGGATACATTCAAAGTTCTTGGAATGTTACGGATCGACTGACCTTAATTTCTTAAAGTGATGATGGACGGTCGTTTCTCTCACTGAGTTGAGTGGTTCTTGCCATTATATGCATTACAACAGTAGCAAATAGGGCTTTCCGCTGTGCACTAAACCTACCTCTGCACAACACAACTGATGGTCTCAAACACATTCAGAAGGCAAGTAATTCCACAAATAAACTCTTGACAACTTGGCACACGTGTTAATTGAAAACCATTCCAGGTGACGACCTCATGGAGCTGAGAGAATCCAAGAGTGTGCAAAGCTGTCATCAAGGCAAAAGGGGACTACTTTGAAGAATATCAAATATAAATCATAGTCTGGTTTGTTTAACACTTTTTTGTTTACTATCACATCTTTCATTGTTTTGATGACTTCGGTATTAATCTACAATGTAAAAAATAAGAAGGTGTGTCCAAACTTTTGACTGGTACTGTAAACCTATATAGTAGTATAAAACTACAGGAAAGGGAAAAGCAGAATAGTGCCCCCTTAAAAAGAAGAGGGACCTAATATTGTGTGTTTTACAATTAAATGTGAAAAAAAGTATACACATATTCACATTTTTCCAACTGTTCTAAATATGCTGGTAATTTTCCATGTCTACTGTTTACATTTTATTAAATGCCGGAGATAGTCACATGTTTTGTACTATGTAACGTTTCAAAAATAAAAAAAATGTTGTATGGGTATGGTCATGCATCTACAATGAAATCTACAAGCACACACACTACTGTATAGTCTTTTCAATTATGCATGGACTGTCGTAGATAGAATCAAAGAAGATGACTTTTGAAATACAAAGGCAAAATTAAAACATGGAAATAGAAAAATAATAAGGACATAGCAAGTTATTAGGCAGCTTAAGGTTTAAAACAATACATATATATGTCGCGAATATTATATATTAAATATCTTTGAAACCTAAAGCAGCCAGCCAAACGCAGCGACTCTTACCCCCTAATCCCACCAGGAGCGTCTGCGCTGCGTTGCGCTGCGGCGTTTTTAGCGATCGCGACCACTCTAGTCAATGGGTGCTATTCCACCAGACACGCTGCGCCGCGCTGCGCCGCGGCTCGAAGCGTCCCAGAAGCTCCTCGCCGCAAGGAATTTCTAAAATATAGGATGAATCCTATTTTTGACGCGGCGCAGCGCGGCGCAGGCAGGAAGTGGAATGTTCATCCAACAACTGCGAGGCTGCACACACGACACTCCGCTTCCGCAACGTTTTGAAACGCGCCTGGTGGGTTAGGACGCAGGAGGAGGTCGCAGCGCGGCGCAGCCGCAGCGCAGACGCTTCCAGTGGGATCAGGGGGTTACCCCCTAATCCCACCAGGAGCGTCTGCGCTGCGTTGCGGCTGCGGCGTTTTTAGCGATCGCGACCACTCTAGTCAATGGGTGCTATTCCACCAGCGCAGACGCTTCCAGTGGGATCAGGGGGTTACCATTCGTACACTTTTCCCAGTGTAACAGCTTAATTACCTTGATTTGGTATTTTGGCATTTAAGGTTGCTTTACAGCGTTTGATTTGTTCAGAGGTTATTTGTTAGTTTTTTTAAATAAGGTACAAACATTTGACAAATGTGCTCACAAACCCAAATGCTTTCATGTCCTCACAGTCTTGAGCAATGATATTAGTTCTCATTTGAGATAAGAGTATAACAAGTTTAGCTTAATTATAGCTTAAGTTTATTTTAAATTTTTCTTTTCTTTTTGTAAATATATATATATAATTATATAAGTATTTTTTTCTCGTTAGTTATAATAGTGTTTTTGTTATCTTAAATAATCATTTCCATGTCAAAAAAGTCACAATTTGTCGTAAAACTTGAAATATAAGACTATGAAAAATACGCAACTAGAAAGACTACGAATCCCGGTCCCGCATGCTGGCTCTTACGGAACACGACTAACTCCCCTTGTGTGTATGTACAGCTCTCAACATGCCCAGACTTGTAGTTATTTTAACCTCTTTTAATACTTTTCGGCACATTCTGAAAGAAAGAAGTGAAATGTGCTAACGTGACGGCCGTCTTGGTGTGTGGTGCGAGACGGGAGTTGTAGTTCATTGAGCGTTTCACACAAAAAATGTGTTACTTCACAGTTTTACGGCACATTTTTATTTTTTTGACTTGTAAAAATAACTTTTAAATTGAAAAACATAATATATGTAATTCGTGGCACAATTCAAACGTGATCGAAAGATAATCTTTCTCTCCATTGACTTCAATGCATAACTTTTCCGAAATAAGGTCCCATGGAGCTCCACCGGAAAGGGATGGACTTCGCCTCTCGGCCGGCTCTGGATGCGGCCAGAGCCTTAGAAGAGTTACGACAACGGAAGTCCAAAAACGGTTATCGTCACGTGGTTCATGTAGAAGAGGATTGTTCCCCGGAAGTTCATGGCGGGCAATGTGAATGCATTGATAACAGGAGATAGAACTACGATTTTTGGTAATTATTAGTGAATAAAGGTTTTGATTTGCAATATTTATACAACAAATCGATATGTGTATGTATTTACATCAATATGTTTTAAAAGATAAAATAGAATTTGCTAATATTAAGTGATAATATTAGGATTAGTGTGAACAACTTGTTTACATGTTAGGCTAACAGTGCCTTGGTTAAAGAGCCTGTTGCTGTTTATTTCTAGCTTTGAATTCTTTAAAACCAATATTATCTTCTTAAACTTGTATGGTAGTCAGGAGCATCACTTTCTAATGTTTATTGATATATTTAGAGGGAGGGGATCTAAAGTAATGCTTTAAAATTCAGATTAGATTAATGTCTACAATTTTCTTAAATTCATGGTAGTTTCAGTAATCCCATGGTAATTGAGGACACAAGTTATCTAAATGACTAATGTCATCTTTATGGCTTTCAGAAAGGACAGGTGACTATCAAAGGACTAGCAGCAGCAGCATGATGATGATTATGTTAAATGTGTTGTTTTAGGAACATCCATTGCAAATACATGGAATTCAATAAACATTGAATAGCATATCATGCAGTTTGTCTGTGCCTTTTCCTCCTTGTTGTCCTGGTTTGCCTCCTAGTCGCCACCATGGTTTGCTGTGCTGCCTGGGGATGCTCAAATCGCTCAGAGAAAGGAGTACGAATGTACAGCTTCCCCACTGACACAGAGCGGAGGAAGCAGGAGCAATTTCACGACCAACAGCAAACAAATATGTGATTTATATACAAACACTGCATTTGCACTTTTTCACAAAACGAAAACCACACCATTGGGAAAGCTTAATGTTTTGTTTAATACAAAAAAACAGGGAAAGGCTTGAAAAACACTGAGAGTTGAGACTCAGGGTGCAGGGTGAGGGTCTCAGTGCAAGTATTCAGGCTCCATTGAATCCCCCTCTGGTTCTTGAGCTGAAAGAGGGATAAACAGACAGGAGAAAGGGTTATACACACCTATATAGCACACCTATTGGATGGAAAATTGCCTTGGGGAGATAAGGTGTGGTCTTTGTTCCCAACTGAAGTTATGGAACTTTATTATTTGTGAGTTTAACAAAGTATGACAAATGGCATCAGTAACATATGTGATATTAATTTCTATATAGTTGTCTCACATTCTTGGTCATATTGTATATACAGTATGTAATGAGTATAACATGTCCAGTAAGTATAAAGTGTTTCCTAATACTGTGTATTCAACCACTATGGAATATGTATGTGGGCAGACAAAACTGAGTTGTTCTGTGTGTGAAGTAACCTCAAGTCACACCGCAGGCACATTTTGATGCAGACCAGTTTGTCAAGACAAAAAAGGGCAAGACTAGGCTGAGAGCAGAGGCTATACACACCATCTTCGTGCATCGCCCTGTGGTCAAAAAGAGAAGGGCCCCTGCACCACGATTCACCCCGGGACCTGTATCTACAAAGCCCATAGCTCATGATCACAGCGATAGTGTGAAAGGTGACACAGGTATAATAAGTATGAACTCTTAGTAACAAAAGTAATATTTCTTATTTTTAAGTGGTATCATATTTTAAATGTTCGAACATTTACAGTGCCATGTCTTCTACTTACATTAGTCTCAAAGATTGAGGGAAGAAGGGAAGGGATCACTGCCCTCCACCTGCCAGAGGAGCGCAAACAACAAAAACAAGCAAGGTGTCCCGTCATGTACCTGGAAGTTTGGGTTGGCAAAATGGAGTAAGAGAGGGACTTGAAAAACCTTGGTGGCTGTCTACTCATGTTGTTACAGTTGTCTTGGTTACAGCTCTCAAGTTTTTTGTTGTGCCATTTCCACATCTTTAGAAAATATGAAAAAATTGAAGTGAAATCAACCTCATCTCTGGAGAACAAACTTCGATTTCTCTGTCTTGTGAGTTTGCAGTCTTGCAGTTTTGCTCTTCCACCTGTAACATCACTGCCCCTCCACCTGCCATACAGTAGGTTACTAACAAGATTACTTATATAATACAGTGATATAATACATGTTTAGTATGCTTACTTATATAAAACAGTAGTATTAAACTTACCTTGTGTGTTCACTCTCACTTAAGTTCCTCTCCCTTTGCCATCAATCCAAAATCAGCTGAGCTGCAACATTATACACACAGGTAATAATCAACATAATCACAAGGACACAATATGGCTCTGCTAAAAACACTCACTCTTACACGCACCAAAGTTATATTTATCTAATATTTAACTCCCTCCACCCCCGCATATAATCCCGTTTAGAAGCCCCTCTTCTCTAATTCAACAACGTTGGACCAAATAGACATTAAGAGAACGGAATTTACAATTAAAAGGCTGTTCAACGTGTGTTGCTAACTTGCTTCGGTATTCTAGCTTGATCTGTTATCTGTAAACGTTCCCTAAATCTACTAATTTAGGGATAATCCACTGACATCCTTTAATATACATGTTCAATTGAATCAGATGTACTGATAATATCCGCAATATAAATCTTTAAACTTCTTCTTACCTTTAAAAGTCCGTCACGAACGGTCTATTATGCTGCAACTCCACAGCTCTGCTAGCCTTGGCGCTAACTTCCGGGGAACGAATGAGAGGCTCCACGATCCGCCATTGCTGTAAAAAAGTGGTCCATTGGAGTGAACGGAGATGTCATAACTCTTCTATTATATGGCTCTGGCGTGTGCAAACTGCAGCCTGGTTATGATCCACTGCTATCTGCCCGTCTTTGGTGCTCCACAACTACCCGAAGGGGCAAGTCTCCTGTACCGGGTGTACTGGGTTCGCAGAGAATCCCACTTCTTCCTCAGCTCTTTCTCTGAAGCACACAAATAAACGATGTAAGCATTGTGGCTAGTTAGCATGTCCAATTCATATCTATATGCAGTGCCAAACTGCACAGCTAGCAACAGCTAGCAACAAGATAACAACAAAACACAATGTTGAAATAACAAATTACATTTCACGTTAACGTCACTGTACGCTGGCAAACAATAAAAAGCCAACAATATCTGCTAAAGAGCTCAATTGATGAAAAAGGTCATCTTACCCGAGAAACCAAGTTGCGTTTCAATCTCTCGCCAGAGTCCGGTTTTCACTACTCGGTTCGAGTACCTTTTCTCTGTGATGACGTACAGAGCTGGCCTCTCCTGGATCAATGTGATGAGCAGGTCTTCGTTTGCATCATTCCAGATCGCCATGATGAGATGAAAATGAATAGGCTTGTTTGAGACAAGCAAGACCTGCGCAGACCTGCGCAGTTGCGATCGACGTCTTGCTAGTGCGTTGCATGATGGTTAGTCATTTTGTCTGACTTGCTCTGGAGGCCCGCCCACATGAGACTTTGAAATTTCGCGGGACAAAGACGCCCGCAGCCTTGAGAGCGAGGCGAATAGTGGCACTTGAGGCTTTCTATATGTAAAACGCGCGTTTTACGCGCGAAAAACGGGCGAATAGTGGCACTTGAGGCTTTCTATAACGGGCTGCGGAAGCGAAATGCTTGATGGGAAACGGCTCGCTGGTATCTCGAGCTGAGCGCTCATTGGTGGTTTTTACCACGTGCTGCTGATGAAACTCTCCAATTGGCTGGCAAAAGTTTGTTGTTGTTTTGTGTCAGTTTTACATCGCCACATCCATTCCCATTTTTCATCATTGTTCCACAATGTTTATCATCATGAAATTAATATCTATATATTTTATACTATACTTGCACTGCTTACCGTTTTCATACTTTATATATCTTAGCATATTCATACACACTGTTCATACTGCTCTCAGGCTGCTGTGTATATCTAGTGTATTCATACCCCTCACTGTTTATTCATCATTCAATTCATTCTATATTTTATTCTGTAGATTGTGTACATTACTTTTCACTTTACTGCTTTTTGCACTCCTGGTTAGAAGCTAAACTGCATTTCGTTGTCTCAGTACCTGTAATATGTAGGCTACAATAACAATAAAGTTGAATCTAATCTTGAGCAGGAACAAATGTATTTACTTAGTACATATCTTACATTAACGATTAAACACATGTGTGCATTCTTTATAAATGCAAACCGAGTCAAGCCGACTCCGGAGGTGGAGGTATGCACCTTAAAGTTGTTTGCAATCCGCCAAAAAACCGAGAGAAGAAGAAGAAGAAGACGAAGCCGACTCCGAGCTGTCCGACTTCAGGTGAGCTTTTTGAGACCTCCCCCGGCTGCGATCGGCTACTCTCGTCTACTTTCGAGGCGAGCCGCAACGCATCTCAAACAAGCCTATATATAAACACTAGATGGCTCATGGGAGATTTTCCAGCGTAGCTGACCGGCCGCCATCTTGCTACAGTCAACGGCCCCTACACACGGCGGCGTGCGTTACCGCTTCAACGCTTCTGCCCATTCACTTTGAATGGGGTGACGTCACGATTCGCCGAACTGCATTGTGGGAGCAAAGCGTAGCTTCTCTCGCGGTGCTCGCTGCAAAAGTAGAGCAATGTTCTACTTTTGCCGCCTCGACGGAGGCGTCAGCCAATCAAATCCCGCGTATGCAAATCTGACAGCACAAGCGCTAGCCAATCAAACCGCGTGTATGTTGGGAGAGCCAGACCGCAGTTATTTCCCATGTCAAAAAATGGAGGAGGAAATTATCGTGGCGGTACTATATGACCACCAGTCCCTCTTTACATACAGGGATACAAACCGGAGTAGCCAGGCATGGGGGGAGGTGGCAGAGACAGTGGGTGAAACTGGTAGGTGTTCGCCTGTTTGGGGAGTTTATATCCAGTGTACTTCGTTTGAATGGACAGCTAGCAAGCATAGACAGTATATTTAGCCAGCATGAATGTAGCATGAATGCTTTGCTTTGTATGTCCGGGGCGGGACATTCATGTGATTGGTTGTTGGTCGCGTTGTTCGTAAAAAATCCCCAAGCTTCAGACACGCCCACCGCCAAGCGGTAACGCACGCCGCCGTGTGTAGGGGCCGTGAGACCTAGTATTACAAAGTTGACCCAGCAACTTTACACCAGTGGGAGAGGCTGCTCTTTCTTTTCAACATAATTTAAGTTACACATGATTTCTTCCAAGTGGTTTGGCTTGTTAAAAACATCTTACATTTTAGATACATTATGATACAGGAAATTGCTGGCTTTGTGTTTACAGAAGTACCTGACTATGCTGGACTTTTGTGCAGCCTACGGATGCTCTAATCGCCACAGTCTGCGAACAAGAACCCGTGGAATCACCTTTCACGTGTAAGATATGACAATATTATGACTATAATTAGGATAATCGTTAATTACTTAGTGGATGTATGTACATTACAAGTCCTGCTACACAGGATCAGTGGGGCTATGTGAGATAATAGTATAGATGAGAGTAACAAATGCGTCACTTCCGGGCAAAAAGAACGGCTCCGCCCACTTTTGGGGGAAAACAACGCTGTCAGTTGAACGGCGGTCAATACAAATTTTGAAGTTTTTGCCAATCCGATCAGAAATGTAAGAAAACCGGAGACTTTTGGATCTTCAAAGAGCCCGATTCCAATGGCCAGACAGGCAAACAATTGCATTAAGCCATTATAAATCGACGATCGGGCTCGATATATGGTTAAATATAGCGGCGATCGATTTTCATAGATGAGAGTAAGATCTACGTGACTTTACGGCCCCGCCCACTTTTGGGGGAAACAACGCTGTCATTTGAATGGCGATCGAGCCTGAAGCCACAGAGCTCTTCTTTTACTGTCCTTTCTTCTTTGAGGAAGTTCAGAAACACTGAACTCTTGATTATTTTTTATGTTTGAGGTGCAATAAACGACACAGCAGCTTTTTGGCATGTTAAAACTATTATGTTCCGCCTCGCTCATGAGAGTAACAGCTGGAGAAATTACAGGCTCGCCTACTGATTTTAATTTAACCATATATCGAGACCGATTGTCGATTTCCAATGATCGATTGTAATTGTTTGCCTGACTGGCCATCGTAATCGAGCTCTTTGAAGATCCAAAAATCCATGGTTTTCAAAAAAATGTGATCGGATTGGCAAAAACTTCAGAATTTGTATTGACCGCCGAGAGAGGAGGAGGCAGTGGGAACTCGCCCTAAGAAGGGACGGTTTTGTTTCCTGTGACAGGACACTGCTCTGCAGTGAGCACTTCAGGAGTGAGGACTTTGACCGGACAGGGCAGACTGTCCGGCTTAAAGATGGTGTTGTGCCAACAGTATTCAATTTCCCAGCTCATCTTCAAAGGGTATGTGTCTCATTGGCCAACAAGAATTCAAGGTGTATAAGATTGATATATAAATATGTGATTAAATGTTACACTTTAGTTTTTCTTTCTGCAAGTTTAGGAATAAATAATATGTTGTGTATTACAGCAAATTTTAAACACTCAAAATGTCTTTAATTATGTTTATTTTAGCCGGAAGCAACAAGAAGCACAACCACTTCAAGAAGAGCGGAAGATGAACCTCAGCCTAATGTTGTGAGTATTCTGAATGTGGCCAAGACCAGAGAGATGGTCATTGATTTCAGGAGGGTGAGGACGTCTCCTCTACCCCTGTGCATTCTGGGAGAGGATGTGGCTGTTGTGGAGGACTACAAATACCTGGGAGTGCACTTAGACAACGGACTGAACTGGAGGATCAACACTGATGCTGTGCACAAGAAGGGGATGAGCAGACTCTATTTTCTGAGGAAGCTGAGATACTTCCACGTGTGCAGCAAGATGCTGGAGATCTTCTACCGGTCTGTTGTGGCCAGTGCACTCTTCTTTGCTGTGGTCCGCTGGGGGGGCAGCATCAGAGCCGGTGACACCAGCAGGATCAATAAACTGATCAGGAAAGCTGGACCTGTCATCGGCATCAAGCTGGACCCCTTTGAAGCTGTGGTGGAGAGGAGGACACTGAACAGGCTGTTGTCCATCATGGATAACCCCACCCATCCTCTCCACCTGCAGTCAACGGAGCTCCTTCCCCAACAGACTGCTGCAGCTCCGCAGTGCCATAACTCAACAAATCACCTCTGGCTGGAAGATAACTCTCTGCTCCATAGTTTCTCTTGAATATAACCACGTTGTACATTTTACACATATATAATCTATTTAATATTTAACATTAATATTCCATATGCCTTATATTTATGTATATTGTATATATAATATCCTGCCAAACTCAACATGTATATTTTCCTCTTTCTTTATTTTTCTTGCCTATTTCTAATTCATTGTAAAATGCCTTCTCCCTTATGCTGCTGTAACTAAAAATGTTTTCCCAAATTGGGATCAATAAAGTACCATCTTATCTTGTTTTATTTGCATGTGGAATGTCACTAACAAATGAGAGCAGAGCATCATATGGCTTGTCATATTAAATCCTTTATCTCGGTGGTACCCAGGAAGGTCTATGATGGTGTTATTAGGAGAGCCCAATATAATTTGAGGTGGTACTCTGTGTAAAAGGTTTGAGAACCACTGGCCATCTCACTTGCTCTATGTCAATCATACACTTGAATAAACATGTGCAAACATTGAAACTACACCCAGGGGTTGGCAACCTTTACAATCAAAATAGCCATTCTTGTCCAGAGCCTCAAAACATATGTTTGCCTTATAAGGGGAAAAGCCTATTAAGATCAATTTCTTAAAAGTACGCTGAGTTGTGTTTTCTGTTGGAGAACGTAAAAAAAATCAGGCTCACAGTATTGATAAGTGAACATTGAATTGTTAAAAAAGTAACTTATTAATTTCCATATTACTATTATTTATATATTCGTATAATTGTGATAAATGAGACAGAACTGGCCTGTCTGTGAGCTCATTTTATGTTGGTTTGGTTCTTCTGATAAAAGGTGTGAATATCTAAATAATATACCACCATATGCTATTGTCATTAGTTGTGTCCCTATTCTTAAAGCTAAGGCATTGCTAAATTAACAACTCTTGGCTTACAGAGTGGTAACATGAGACCGATTTTTTATATATAAATATATTTTAATTTTATAATTTATTTTAAATATTAACAATAAAATAAATGGAAATATATACACCGGCAAATATTTAATATAAATACTGTGTGTGTGTATAGCTATTGCTTTATCTGCTTAATGTTATTTTCATAAGAAAGTCCATGACTATAAGTATGCAGTATCATAACTACATCTTTGATGTTTATAAAAAAGCAAACCGTTTGAAAATTGGTTGAAAATTGAGCAAGCTATGGTTATTTAAATAGTAAACCATAATGTTATGAATGAGAGCACTGCCTGTAGCAAGATGGCGGCCATGTGGCAACGTCGGTCTCCATTGACCAGCAGCGCGGGTGAGTCATCTAGTGTTTATATATATCTATGGGTGTCTGCAGACCCGGCGCCAGAACAAATCTAAAGGGAGGGCATATGATTTTCATGGGAGGGCACACAAAACCGTCATGTGCTGCGGGCCTGCGGCACAATATATATCAAACAGCAAGGCCAACAGCATTGCGTAAAGACGCACACTTATCGCAAATACATACACAAATAAAGGGCAACATAGAAACCACTTTTGAAACATTGTGTGCGTGGCAGCACACACACTGGTAAATCACGAGCAAGGCACACTGGTTAAGGATGGCAGCTTCCTCATCGCTGCACTCGGAGAGAAATAGACGGAGACGATGCACTGTTTAACCCGCCTTGAGCATGGTTTATTTTCCTATGCACTGCAGGTGCATCCTTTCGCTCAGCCGAGCTAACTTAGAACATTATTTTTGGCCAACTCTGCATCTTTGTGCAGCGTATACTCAAACAGCGATAGGAAGAGCCCACTGCCTGACTCGGACATGCTGTGGAGTGAATCGAGTCACCTCTGAGAGGGAGTTGGTTGACGGCTAAAAAAGCTATAATATCAACGACAGCTGACACGTAATAACGGTTCCGTGCCAGCTGATCTGTGCGCACCAAAGTACTAATTTCCTTATTTGTTTCCTCGCGTGTCTCTCTCTCTCTCCACAAACTCTCACATGAAATGTGTTCTTTTGATGCGGCATGCCTTAGCAGTCCTGTATCAGTCTGTAATGCGTGTTTCCAGTCGCAAAAACCTTTGACAGTAAAAGCCACATCAGATGAAGACGTATTTACTTTAAAGTGTCTACAGGGGAAACAAAAGGCTGCGTCTGCTTTTAACGAATCTTCAAGCCGGTCTGTTGTTGTACCATGCAGCGGCAAAAGTGCGCTTCTTTCCTGAAAACAATCTCCCTGATAACGATCCAGTTTCACCTGGTTGGGTTTATTAACCCCAAGATCATCTGGGGCTGTTGGTCTTTGAGCGGTTGCTTTTCAGCCAATTTCTGATGTCCATTTTGTAATTCAAACAGAAATGGGAGTCTACAGAATGCACAATAAACAAACAAATCCAGAAGGCGGCAGAGTGTGACGCTGTGATTGGTCTAAATGTGGACGAATCACAAATCACAACAGACACATGAATTTATTTGACATAGCCTGCGATTTTTTGTTTTAGTTACTATCTGACATCAGATACATCGTAGCATAAAAGTTCACAGTTTATTTATAATTTAAAAAATAAAAACTTTTTTTTTTTTAAATGTTATAAATAATAAAAAACGTGTTTATTGGGGGAGGGCAGGAATGTCAAATGGGAGGGCCTGGCCCTCCCTGGCCCTCCCACGGCGCCGGGCATGGGTGTCTGTCACTACCATGGATGTATAATAAGAACTGGATACAGCGTGGGAGGCGGGGCCTCATTCATTCCTATGAGAGCTGCTTGTCACTGCCCGATCTGCAGCTCTGCCCGATCTGCAGTGCGCATGTGCGAGATGGTCCGCCATATTGGACAACTCCGGACGGCAACCCAAGTAGGACAACATTGACACAGTGGCTTTTGGCAAAGCTCAAAAGGAAAACTCGAGAGAGATGAGTTATTGTTATTACAACGTGACTTCACTATTATTTAACAACTCTTTTTATTGGGTTCTTTTATTTGGGGTTAAGTACATTGTCAGAATAAGTGAGAAATTAATGTAACTTCTGTTAGACAGCTATCATACTGAATTTACTGTGAATGTGTGCAAAAATGTATGGCATATGGCTGTATAACAAAAGTAAAATTCATTTCTCACTTATTCTGACAATGTACTGAACCCAATAAAAAGAGTTGTTAAATAATAGTGAAGTCACGTTGTAATAACAATAACTCATCTCTCTCGAGTTTTCTTTTTGAGCTTTGCCAAAAGCCACTGTGTTAATGTTGTCCTACTTGGGTTGCCGTCCGGAGTTGTCCAATATGGCGGACCATCTCGCACATGCGCACTGCAGATCGGGCAGAGCTGCAGATTGGGTAGTGACACTGACACCGGCTCTGGATGCGGCCAATGGCTAGGTTTGGGGGAAAAGGGCGGGGATTTAAATGTTGAGGTGAAAACGTGAAAACATGGATGTAGTAGGAGCACCACGCTAGTCAGTGGTCGTCGGACAGAAGTTCTGCATCGGTGATTTTATTGTGCACCAATAGTTTAAAAATGGGAAAAACGAAAAAAGTCGTAGCACAGCTGAAGAAACAAGCACGGAACGCACGCTGGAAGTTAACATATGAAGACGTGTGCTCTGAGGAACCACCTGAGCCCAATCTAAGGTGAGTTGCTAAACTAGCTAAAACTGTTGCTTGCTAGCTTCTTCGGAAGTTCTCGAAGCTACTGGAAGCTTCTGTTATGGAAAGTGTAGCATTTACCCAACATGGTCTTGCCAAACCAACTTCAACGTGTTTATATCAGGGTTCTTACGGTAATTAAAAACCTGGAAAAGTCATGGAAATTCAAAATGCTAATTCCAGGCCCTGGAAAAGTTATGGAAAACAATATGTTTCCCAAAGTTTTGGAAAAGTCATGGAAATGTAATTTAAAGTTGCATCAAACATAATTTATTAATTGTATCTAATCGCCGAAATAGTAATACTATAATGATAATAAATACTGTATAGTAATGAAACGTAAAATGGCATTTAACTGACGAGGTATTTTGCTGGTGAGAGATTTAAGTTACTTTAGCCTGTAGAAGCAAGCAAGCAAGCCTACTATTTAATTTGTTTTAGATAGGCGTGACATGTTTCATATATTTTCCTGTTCCATGTTAAAATAAACCATTTTCAGTGGTAACGCTGAGAAAGAGTAATGTTTGTGGTCATGGAGAAGTCATTGCAAATCATCGGTGAAAAAGTGTATGAACCCTGTTACATGTAAAGTGTTTACTCTCGGTGTAAGGACATTATTTAGGATGTACTGTGACGTGTAAGAGGTTTTTTATCTTATGCAGTGTCAAACTCAATTTCATCGCGGGCCACATCAGCATTAAGGTTGCACTCAAAGGGCCGGTTGTAAGACTATATAAATACACATACACACATACAATAATGTTTTATATAACATTAGTGCATCTGCATTGGATTATTATCGGATAGGGTAATAACCTCATAATTAACTACGTCCCATGTGGTACATGCTTGTATAGCCTATGCTGCTCATGCTCTTTCTGCATATCATCTATTTATGTTTGCTTTGTATATAAATGTCATGTTCTTAAATGTTGTATGTGAGGGACTACGGATGGAAATGAGCTCAAAGCTAAAATCCGGCATATTTACATTTGAAGTCGGGGGCGGATTTGGCCCCAGGGTCTTGAGTTTGACACCCCTGTCCTAGATGTATGGGCTTAGCCAGTGACACTAAAAGACTCAAATGATTTCAAATCAAATGACACATTTAGCTATGGCACTGTCGTATACATTGAATTATTCAATTTGATCATATGTAATCAATTTAGGCACCCCTCCAAAAAGAAAGGAAAAGAAAATTACATAAAAATATTCATAACTCATATTCGAATACCTGAATAATTTCGAATATTCGATTAATCCTTCCCATCCCTACTTTGCAGTATATTTGTAATTTCATATGTTAATTAAATAATCTATGATGAAAACATAGCATAAGCATTGAATAAAATCATCAATCGATACATATATATATATATATTTATCGATAAACACATCGATAAACACACACATTGCTTATTAATTGTGTATTTTTGATTGTGCAACACTGTCACAAGGCATCTTGACTATAACTATATGTTTTACCACTCTTCATTAGATTCTTCACGAGGGCTGTGGTCAATGGTCAACCCTTTCCCATTGGTGGGGGAAATAACGCAAAGGAAGCCAAGCGGAATGCAGCTAAAAATGCCCTGGAAGGTTTAAGAGAGAAGGAGAACCCCAAACCAGTGGTAGGATGCTTCTTTTTTTTAATGGTCTGCACATAAGATCATTCTTGCATGAACATATATTTAATTAGTTACTTTCAAACCTTACATTTTTTTCTGATGAAGATCTTGACACATGAGATAGTAGTTATTATTGATGTATGTTAATGGCAGTATTTTCTTGTGTGCGTTATTTATTTTTGTTCTTCTGTCCAGCATCTCGCATTTATTATCCGGATGTGCCTGTTTTGTTGATACTTTTTTCGAAATGTAGCTTTTGGGAATTATTATTGTTTTCTTTCCTGACTTTCAGACAAAAACAGCTGCAAAAGTTCCTCAGAAAACGGCCACTAAAGTTTTAGGCGTGCTAAATAAAAATGTTCTGAAGGACAGGGTGGATATGAAAGCTGGGCAATCAACCAGACAAGATCCACATGATGCTCCCCAGTAAGTCTCCACACGGCACCCAAACATAATTTGTGGTTGTTGAGTCGAAATCTTAAAATGCATAAAATCCTGTTTGTGTAACAATAGATGCTCTAGCTTTGTAGTTGGTGATAAGGAGCGTCCAGCTGTTCCTGGGAAATCAACGAAGGACGCTAAGGAGGAAGCAGCAGAGGTAAGTTATACACATGCACACTAGGTCTCCTCAACCAATTAAAGCACTTTAAAATGCATAAGTCTAGGTCATTAATAATATAAATTGGATTATGATATTCAAAGGATCTAGGTGGCTCTTACAAAAGAAAACTGTACTGGAGTCTACTTATAAAATGTAAAAAAAAAGAGGTTTAAATTGTAGCTGACCTTGGGCTTCACTTATGA
The DNA here is from genome assembly GCF_902827175.1 of Gymnodraco acuticeps. NCBI lineage: Eukaryota > Metazoa > Chordata > Actinopteri > Perciformes > Bathydraconidae > Gymnodraco > Gymnodraco acuticeps. The sequence continues at coordinate 209,339 of NW_022990548.1, forward strand.
AACTGTGTAGGGTCGCATTCACACCTAATAGTCTGCACGAGTTTGTTACATTGTTTCATTTTTTTAAAGAATCGGTTTCATGTTTTGGTGCGGACTGCGTTCACACCAGCGATGAACCGCTCCAAAGTTCACTAGCACTTGGCCCAAGACCACCTCTTTTGGGCGGATCTGGGGCCTCGTTTATAAAGGGATATATACTCAAAAAATGGCGTACGGCAGTTTCTACGCAATGTTTGCGATTTTATAAAATAGTAACTTGGCGGGAAAATGTGCGGTCCTCCACGCAAACTCTAACCCATGCGTACGCACTAAGCACAAAAACGGGAGAGACGAGAAACTGCGACACCATTGGCAGAAGGAAGAATGGTGAGAAATATGTGGAAATAATACCATAAACAAAATGTTACCTCTCATTTATCATATATGAAGAATTCATTTTCAAACATTGATTAAAGCCAATCTTAAAATGATTAAACAAACGCCTGTTTGAGACTCCTCAGTGCACACAAAAACATAACTTGGAGAAATAAATAAGGATATGTTATTTAAAACCACCTCAAATATGTTGTGTTAATGTTATGAAATGTTTTCTCATAAATTGTGCGGTAAGCAGAAGGACAGAATTATGTCTAAACTGACGCCGTTTTGCATTTCTATAGGTTAGATACGAGCATGGTTTTATATACTATCACGTTTAATCATGTTTTATGCCGTTTGCCAAGACTTGATAAGTCGCTCGTAAAACACAGGAGGTATGGAAGCTAAGAACACCATATGTGGTCAATTGTACATCTAATATAACACAACACATTAGTTGTATTTCCTTTAACTGGTGGATATAGAGTTGCTGCAGTGGAGACGCTGCGCACAGCTGATCGACAGCTGGAACACAAACCACCAAATACAAAAACATAATTCAGATCCAGTCGTCATGACTCCACACCGGGGGGATTCCCCGATCACTTCTTACAGTCTCTCATCAAGGGGGTGTCTCCTGTCCCCGGTACAAACACACTGCCTGAGGAAGGCTATGTGTATTGTTTTTGTCATGAACCTTTTTCGGACCACTTATTTATTTATTTTGGTGACGATCCGACCGCCATGCTGCTACTCTGGTTCAAACTGCATCCACCAAACAATATGATTTATCTCGACCTCCCCAAAATAACCAAAATCTGACACGGTGTGAGATGTCTTTTTTAGCTGTTCTGTCGTCATTTCCTGCGATCTTCTTCATGCAGTCAGTCAGAATGAATGAATGAATGGGCGTTTCTTTGACTATTTATAGGCAAATATGGGCGTTACGTGAAGCCCGCAAAAGCTGCACCGCATTTCGAATCGATTGTGATTTATAAAGGGAAACGGGCGTAGGAAGTGCCGTACGCACTTTCCTCGCCGGTACGCAATGTTTGGTGAATCGGAACATTTCTGTACCTATTTTTTGGATTTCTACTACGTAAGCAACCTTCCCACGTGAATCCTACGCACAGCGTTATAAATGAGGCCCCAGAGCCCGGATGTTTGGTTCTCATCAGAGGTCTCGGACTGCGTTCACACCAACCCAAACGAATATACCAAGGGGTTAATTTTTAATTCGATTCTACTGTATAAAACAAGACTGGTGTGAACGCGACCTAGGATTCAAGTCGAAAGGTTGCGAATGAACGAAACTCAAGTGGTTACGCACAAAAAATAATCAACACATGGAATTCTTACATAGGCTTCCCCTTTAAAAAAAATCACAGTCAACTCAAAAAGTGCTACCCATTTGGGCTCCAAACACAACTCCCACGATTGCACATAAATATCCCCTTTATACATGTTTATTCATGCAGCGATCATGGCCTAAAAAGCTCATTTCACATTCTGTGTAATGTGGAAATTCCACAACATAATCACCTTCTGCTGAGAAATTACCCAATATAGAAGCAAAAATGAAGTTGCGTTTTTTGATAAAGTCTAAAAGCATTTAACGGAATCTATTAATTTCTGCTGAAAGGACAGATCCCCGTCCCAGCGTGTGCTACTGGGATCTGATCTTGAGTACAAAGACACACAGGTCATATATAAAGGAATCAGGAAACTAAATACACATTACATTTTAAGAAACCGGACAATGGTCACAGTAGCTCCCTACTGCCTGTCAAATGCTAACGTACACAGGAACAACAGACGTGTTACACAAGGGAAGAAACCTCAGGGTCACAGCAAAAAGCATGATAACTTTATTGAGACAAATTATAACTAACGAGACTATATGATTAATTGCCTTTACAAAAATCTTGTTTGGGGACCAAACTAATTAGTGCTTGGTTGACATGGTGACAGACGATAAGAAATATTTTCTATTTTGCTTTTTAGACCTCCTCCGGGAATGATGATGTTGCTGAAGCCAGACCACCAACTGCAATGCAAGTCACTGACTAATGATATCAATATTATTTTATTTTATTTTCTCTTCACTATATCTGTAAAGCGTCTTTGAGCACCTGTAAAAGCGCTGACAAATTAAATCTATTATTATTAATGAATCAAAACACGATACGTTACTAATGTCTCTGTTTGTATTCTCCAAGGGACACCCGTGATGCAAAATCAAAAAGCGTACCAATGACTGACTTCATCAATTCATCAAGTCCTACCGAGGATGAGGTCAGTCATTTTTTCATCCTTAATCTCTTGGGTTCTGGAAGGGAAAATCAATAATATAGTTCTCAGTTTATCCCCAGAGAACCTGAGTTGTGTCAAGTCTCCAAAAGGGTTGATATCTGTACAAAGACATGGTAAATACTGGTAAACTGTAAGAACACCCTTTTTCTGTAACTAGAAAGAGCTGCCAACTTAACTTGATGTTGTGTACACACTCCTTTTTATTCGAGGATGTATTATCATGTGGTCCTGGCCCGTTATTGGTGGAAATAATCCCCAAACATGGAGCACAAAATGTACGTCTTGGGTAATTTCTATCAGTAAGTTAACTTTCTATTTACCAAGCAAGATGTTAAACAATTTGATACGTCTATGTAAATGCTGCTTTAATTTCACTGGCATCAACATCTATATATCCTTCTTTCTTTTTTTTTAAGGAACAAGATCCTGTTGTGAAGCCCAAAACACGGTAAATCACCTTGAAGGCTGCAGTACATATGGTTTAACAAAATTATAATATTGGTGCTCTTCATTTAATTGATATCTTGTTAGAATCGCAAAAGGTTTCCAAGATGACTGGCAAAGCAGCACTGAGGAATAGTGAGCTTGTTGGAGATGTAAATCATTTTAAAGAATAATGATTTTTCTTTTCTATGATCTAAGACAGTGGTTCCCAACCTTTTTCAGTCAGACCCCCCTTGTGTAATTGGAAATATTTCCGAGCCCCCTGTACTGTACTGATATTGAGGTACTTAAAGGTAGGGTAGCTAAGAATAGAGAAACCAGCTCAAGTGCGCTAGAATTTGAAACTACGCAGCCGAAAAAAGGGAGGGAGGGACGGACGGGCCTCATCATACTTTGTTGATTTGGGCATTATAGCTGAAAGACTTGTCGTGGGCTCGTCCACTTTTCTTTTAACTGCCAGTTGTGTTAAAAATGTGTCAATTTTACGAGTAAATAATGTTTAAGCTTCCCGCTGGTGGGCGCGCCCCCCAGGTTGGAAACCACTGATCCAAGCTGTAAATCAGAGAATCAGGAAGTGAACACAGGAAACTGTCCCAATGATCAGACATCAACCAAATCAGAAATGTCAAGGTATGGAAAATTCAAACATTAAGGTATAGTTTTGTTTGGTACAATGAATGTACAATAATAAATACTTTACTTTCTTTCAATAGGTTTTCACCAGGCTTTGACTGCATAGAGAAGATCGGCCAAGGATCCTATGGTCAAGTTTTTAAGGCAAGAGACAAACTGGCAAAGAAGTATCGTGCAATAAAGATTGTACGATGTGGAGAGTAAGTCAAACATTAAATTACGTTCCATGTTTTTTTATTAGACTGTTCCTAGTGCAATATAACATTTAAAGATGATGTGCAAAAAAAGTAAAGTTTCAGCTGAGCTATTTTCTTCTCCTTAGGACTGAAGAAGCTCTGAAAGAGGTGAAGACATTGTCAGACCTCGATCACCCTAACATTGTGCGATACCTCCTCAGTTGGTTGGAGGATTCAGGATACAGTCCAGATGAGAGTGGCAGTTCTACACGGTAAGCGACAATCCGATATCCAATAAAGATACGTACTTGAGGTATGCACTTCTTCATTTGTCTTTTCTTTCTCCTCCTGGTGTTCTATCAATTCACCGACCAGGAACCGCTACCTATATATTCTGACTGAGTTGTGTGTAAAATCGCTCAGAGTGTGGATAGATGAGAACAATGAGAAGAAATCTCTGCCAGACCCCAAGAGAAGAGAAGAGGCTCTCACGATGTTTCAGCAAACAGTCAGAGGAGTCGAGTACATTCACTCTAAGACGCTCATCCACAGGGACCTGAAGGTAAGAGAAAGTGGAGGAAAAAAAAGTGTATTACACCACGTCGATCATGAAAACAGCTTGTTCTCAATTAAGACACTTACTTTAGTAAACTGCTATGTGTCGTATAATGTGAAAACTGCAAACGGCTGCTGTGCCCTCAGAGAAAGTGTCAATTCTCGCTGTCTAGCAATGTTGTCGTTTTTGCAGTCAGTCTGCTGTATAACCCAATAATATCACTGGTGGCTGCTTTGAGAAGTGTAGAGGTGCATATACTGTATAAGATAGTGTAATAAGCCCACATGTATAACTTTTATTTGTATTATGCTGTGTTGTTGAGGTTGCCCAATCCTGGTTCTCGTAGTGCACTGCATGTTTCCATACTTCTCAGTTTTAACCCATTCATGTATTCAAAAAAGCAAGTGTAAATCCAAAGGTACGCATATTGAGACACAACATACACCTTTGTTCATTTATTTCCCGTGTTTAGCCTGCCAACATCATGATTGGGCAAGATGGACAAGTGAAGATCGTAGACTTTGGTATTGTCACACTTGATAACGATCCTGAGAACCTGAGGGAGAGATCGATGGGCAAAGGAACCCCTTCATACATGGCTCCTGAGCAGGTGAGATGTTCTGTACTGACAAAATGTCAAAGGGAGAGCTGGGAAGATTTTACTAAATGTAAATGTGGGTTATAGCCAGTTTTGTAAGGAAATTGAAGAAAAAAACCTCAGAATCTTCAAGATTAAATTCCAGTGCTGGCATATTAAATGGCAAGTGGTGATGTCTGTAGTCTGACTAGGTTGATACAACCTTGCAAATTTGATGTGGTTGCTTGACAATTAAAACCCCCTGTCACTAATTTCAGATTTATTTCTCACACATTTTAAATGTTTTAATCTCAGCCACTTTAATATCTTAAAAATATCAGACTGGTTTCAATGACCATTGGATTAGATTGCGTTGACATGTATACTTTATACATGTGGATATTAAACATAAACTTAAGATAACAGCTGCATCTTGCCTTCTTGTCAATATTGTGTTTGTATTGTATCAAAACAGGAAAGGCAAAAGACTTATGACCGAAAAGTTGATATCTTTCCTTTGGGGTTGATATACTTTGAACTCCTCTGGAAAATGTCCACCCGTTGTGAAAGGGCCAAGGTGAGTTTTCTAGGTACGATTCAAAATTCTGCTAACTGTGTACTTGTCATTGGTAATAACCTGTTATTTTATGCTGCCAGAATTTTTTTTGTCAGAAGTCTTTAAACTATTTCAGTTCATCAGAGCATGATGGAGCAGATTTTTCAGTTCTGTTATTATTGTAACACGTCCTTTCACTGCACAGGGTTGGACCGACCTCAGAGAGCAGAAATTCCCCAAAGAGTTTCAACACAATTTCCACCAAGAGGTCTGTTATTTTTAACATTTTGTCAATGTTCATGCAATTTAGTTGTTTAGTATGTTAACATGCTCTTAACCCTCTTGTGTAACTAGGGACAAGTTACGCTTTTAAACTTTTCAATTTGAGCTATGTTGATGCATAGGACATTAGCAAGGCTGAGATGTTCTATTTTATGTTGGAAGTTCAACCTTGTCTCTTATAATAAATCTATCTTAAAGTTTACGAAAAATGTAACACTCAGACACTTAAAGAAACAAAAAAATGACTAATACATTAAAACCAATCTAGTTCATTTCAATCTAGAGCCCTGACTTTGTAGTTGTTTGTAGTTTTTACTATTTCACACCAATTTAGGCCATGTTCCCATGATTGCCATACGGTGTAAAAATATACAAATTGTTTATTGCACAAAAAATGATATTTGCAATCTGCATCTCAAATTAAACTTTATCTGTTTTCCCTGTGATTTCAATATGTATAAAATACGGCTGAGTATAGTAATACTGCAGTTTCATAACATTTCTTAATGCCAGTGTTTGAACGTAAACAAGTGCGATTACTCAAGTACTCTACAAAAGTACATTCGGAAGAGCTTATATTTTACTTAAGTATTTCAATTTTATGCTAATTTATACTTCTACTCCACTACACTTTAGATGCAAATATTGTACTTTTACTCCTACTTTTAATTTACGGCTTTTGATGCTTTAATTTATCGCTACAGGTGAAGTGACCCAGCAGCATATGAAGTAATTCAAATAAACGTTATCTTCATCAAGGATAACATCAAAATGATGAACACATTAATTAATTAATAGTTATTATACAATCATTAAATAGATATTATTCTGAAATGAGTCATTCTGCATAAGGATTTTTAATTCTTGTCCTGAAAGTATATTGTGATACAAATACTTTTGTACTTTTACTTGAGTTTAATTTTGAATGCAGTACCGAGTATGTTAACACTGTAGTAGTGCTAATTTAAATTAAGTAAAACATCTGAGTACTTCTTCCACCTCTGCTTGATGCAACACAGATCCAAGTACCTGTTTTGTTTTTCTTTTTTTCTTTTTAGTACCTCATAATAAAGCCAATGCTGTGTGAGAAGCCAGAACAGCGACCCGAAGCAAGTCAGATCCATGCCGACTTGAAAAAGATCTCTGATAGCTTCGACATTGAAGCAATCGAATGTCGCGGAAACAGGACTGTCTGATCCAAGCCCCCAGGAAGTGCTCTGTGCCCAAAATGCGTTGTGTCCAAACGGCGGTACTGAAATTACCGTATCAGTCCGTGACGTCACCCGGCCCAAAAATACTTTTCCCCATTGGCATGCTCTGTGAGCGCACATACGGGTACTTCTGCTCTGACAGCCAGGCATGACGGGTAATCTGTGACGTTTCGCTCTCTCAAAAGTTGGGCCATTTTGCCTTCATGCGCCAATGAGCAGCTCTCATAGGAAAGAACGCAGTTCACATGCGCTGTGTTATGCATGGCTGCTGCACCTCGCGGGAGCGTGCACAGCGTAAAGCCAAAACTCAGACATTTCAATGATTTGTACGGCACAGTTAGGTTTGGAAACGGTATAATTTCCTTTTTGGAGGGCATGCATAACACCGGAGCCTCGCTGCGGGGAAACTTTGGCGCTGTTCTGAGTTTGTTCTAATCTGTCAAAATGACAGACTGCTTTCAGATTTGTCCGTCATTGTTAAAAAAAATCCGTCATAGACGGAAAATATTCGGTTAACGCGACCTCTGCCCCCAGGCTATCTGTACATCCAGAAGCCCCGCTCCCTGGGTCGTGGCGGTGGATTGGCTGTTATCCACCGAGCTGGCATCCTGGTTAAAGAACTCCCAGTACCTACTACCACCTCATTTGAGTGTGTTGTCTTCAAACTGGCTGGGTCTGCTCCGCTCCAGGTTGCCCTCATTTACCGCCTACCTAAAGCTTCCACTACCTTCTTGTCTGAGTTACTCACCTCTCTCTGCTCCATGTCTCCATCAACTCTCCTGCTTGGCGAATTTAACATTCACGTGGACTCCAGTAACTGCACATTTGCTGCTTAATTCCTTTTACTTCTGGACTGCTTCAGCATCAAGCAACATGTCCAGGGCCCCCCACCCACACCAAAGGCCACACGCTGGACCTGGTGTGCTCTACCGGCTCTCCGCCCCCGTGCCTCGACCTGGCTGTATCTGACCACCACGCCATCCTCTTCACTGTGCCGGCCTCCCTGCCCAGGCAGCATCCTAAACGCACCATTATGTTTAGGAACATCAAGACTGTGAGTGCACCGGCCCTATCCGACCCGATAGCTACCCACATGGCCTCGGCTCCCTCCTACTCCACCGTGGACGGCCTGGTAGCCCACGACAACACTGCCCTATCCCTCAGTCTCAACTCTCTCGCCCCCATCAAAACCCAGACTGTTTCCTTCACCTGTCCTGCCCCCTGGTTCACCACCGAACTCCGCCGCTTGAAGGCATCTGCTCGTCAGCTGGAGAGGCTCTCCAAAAAAACTGGCCTCACAGTCCACCTCCTGGCTTTTCGTGACCATGTCAAAACTTATAAGGAAGCTCTCTCCCACGCCAAGACTCATTACTACTCCCGTCTCATCGGTGCCCAGCAAAGCAACCCCAGAACACTTTTCTCCACCATCAACCGTCTACTCCGCCCCCCAGCCCTCAGGGGCTCCCGATCTGTGCTCCAAATTCCTTGACTTCTTCCAGGCGAAAGTCGAGGCCATCCATCAGCAGCTCCTGGCACCTGGCCCTCCCCTACCTGCACCTCAGCCACCTGGCAACGCACCCCCAGCGCAGCGCCACGCCTCTCCCATTGCAACCTCTCCTCCTTCTCCCCTGTGGATGCTCTCCAAGTGGCCAAACTGGTCAGCTCGGCCAAGACCTCCACCTGCTCCCTGGACCCCATGCCCACAGCCCTGGTCAAGGACTGCATACCCACCCTCTGTCCCTACATGGTGGTCCTCAGCAACGCTTCTCTGGCTCCTGGTATAGTCCCCACCAGCTTCAAAATGTCCTCCGTCACCCCCATCCTACGATGGCCTGTTGCCACAGAGCTGTTTAAAGTGTTGGTGACCCTACTGTTTTTTCAGGGTTGTAACTAAAACATGTTTTATTTCTATGTGTGCTTGCTTACATTACTATGAGATGTGTTAACAACAGTATGAACTTCAACTTCTGTTGAACTGAGAACGTCCTGATACTGCCTCCCTAACTTCCAGAATGACACCCCACCCCTTTTGCCACTCTGTGTTTTAATATCCAATGCAAACTGTACTATGGGTCTTTCACTCTGCAGACAGCATGCGCTCTGTATGATTGACTGAACTCTCTTACAAGAAATACAATATGATAAAGACAGCTGAATGGTTTGATTCTTTATCCACATTTGATGAATAGAAATGAAGATAATGGAAAATAGCGGTATTGCAAAAAACAAGATGCATTCTTATCTGAGATAAATTACCAAAGAATGATCTAGGGCATTCTTTAGAAATAAATGTAATATATAACTGCCTTTATCTTTAAGTTGTGCTTGTCCTTAACATTTAAGTCAAATATTGCTGACTGTTTGACATGATGATTCTACCTTTGTCTTTTTATATACCTTTATCGTTCTTCCCTCTATGCAATTGTTATCACACCTTGTTGGCCCATGTCTGTTGCCTTTGGGTTCTTGAATATTCAGGATGTTTTTTTAAATGTAGAGGTTTTTTTTCTAAGCTTACTATAACATGATAAACCTTATTGTGTTTCCGTTTGTTCCTTTTAATTACAGTGTCACACATTTAAAAGGGGCTTCATGCCTTAATATCAGTAATGGCAGTCAGCAAAATATAACATTTATAATGGTAAAACAACTTAAACTTAAATCAAGTGTCATAAAGCCAATGTGGTTTATACAGTAGGAAGATAATAAAAACAATTGCTAGTATACTGAAAAGTAAGATTTTAGTACTTTTCATAGTTTAGCTACAGCCATGAATCAGTTTGTTTGGTGACTTTATTTTTGAGTATAGTTCACAAGGAGATGCATTTTTTTCACTGCACATATGCTTTATACTGTGCAGCTACTTAAAACAGATGCAAAAGTGTCACATGGCTGAGTTTCACAATGATCAAGGAGTCCATATAACTTAGAGATCAATAAACCACATGACTGTCTTGGCTTCTTATCTTTTTCCCCATCTCTATCACTCAATTATTTCCAAAGACTTATTTGTTTTAATAAATGGCTCATTATGCAATACATATGCAACTACTACATAATAACTACGGTTAACATTTTTTAAATTAATGTGCATAAGGACTCAGTAATGCAATGAAGAAAAAACAACCTTTGCACACTGTGTAGTTGTGTTTGGCAGTGCGAGCTGTAGGGGAGCTGTGGCTCTGTTGTACAGGCCTCACTCCTCAGCCTGTGGGTGAGATGGGTTATTCACAGTGAGGGGGCCACAACCGAAGGAGCTTTGTGACATTTAATCATCGCATGCTTGATGATTAGCATCTCTGTGGAAAACAACAGTAACAAGTGCCAGATGCAGGATCCCACACAATCACCTGGCCGTGGTGCACACAATAGGCCACGGGAATCAGCACAAATCAGCTCCTGCGGCTTAGTGTGTTCACTCAACCTGCACCGCACTGCAAAACTAAAATGAACTCAGAGCCTGTGAAAATGGGATAACCCGGTTAATTTCTGTTTATCGACTCACTTTCAATATCTGCTGGTGACTGCAGGTGTATGGGAGGAAAACATTTTTTAAATAAATTATTTTTGTATCTGTTACCTTATCCTCCTAGAATAGAATAATAGAAACTTTATTGTCATCACACATCAGTGCAACGAAATTCAGTTGGCATCTCTCAATGCAATACATAACATAAATAAGAACACATCCATAAAAACAGTGATAAAGCAGAGATAGTAGCAATAATAATCAGGGTCATCATATGCACTTTACCAGAATGTTAACATATATAAAGCTACAATGTTTAAATATAAATAGTTACTAAAAAAATATCAGTTGATACTTAATAAATATACAAATAAATAACATGGTATTTTAGGCTGCAGTCTTTGATGGGAAGTAGTGTGTTTGTATGTGTGCATGTTATAGTGCGTTTAGTGGTTGGACAGGGATGGGAGTGATGGAGGCCACAGCTCTGGGAAAGAAGCTGTTCTTCAGTCTGTTGGTGCGTGCTTTTATTGACCTGAACCGTCTGCCGGATGGCAGCGGTTCGAACAGTGAGTGGCCGGGGTGTGTGATGTCTCTGATGATACTGCTGGCTTTCTTCTGCAGTCGACTTTTGTAGACGTTATCAAGGTTGGGCAGCTCAGTCCCAACGATGCGCTGAGCAGCCTTCACCACCCGTTGCAGGTCCTTCCGCTCTGCGGCTGTGCAGCTGGTGTACCACACAGTTATGCAGCTGGACAGGGTGCTTTCAATGGTCGACCGATGGAAGTTTACCAGCAGTTTTTGTGGAAGCCTGGCCTGTCTTAGTTTCCTCAGGAAAAACAGTCTCTGCTGTGCCTTTTTCACCAGGTTTGAGGTCCAGGTTAATTTATTGGAGATGTTGACTCCAAGGAACCGTAGGTCTTCCACGCTCTCCACTGCTTCTCCATGGATGTGGAGGGGGAGATGGACTTCCTTTTTTGTCCTCCTGAAATCAACAATGAGCTCCTTAGTTTTGGAGGTGTTAAGAACAAGGTTGTTCCTTACACCAGTCAGTCAGATGTTCCACCTCGAGCCTGTAGGCTGTCTCCTTATTGTCTGTAATAAGACCGACTACTGTGGTGTCGTCTGCAAATGTTACTATGGAGTTGGAGGTGTGGATGGGGGTGCAGTCGCTGGTAAAGAGTGTGAAGAGCATGGGACTAAGCACACAACCTTGTGGGATTCCTGTGTTTAGTATAAGGGGGGATGATAGGTGCTTACCGACTCTGACTTGTGGTCTGTCAGTCAGGAAGTCCATGACCCACGAGCACTCCTTGTTAGAGGCGTGTAAAAAACAGAACATTGTTGCTGATATTCCTCTCAAATCTGGAAGTTTTATTAAAGGTCCCATGTCATGGCCATTTCTACTAATCATAATTCCATTGTTGAGGTCTACTAGAATAGATTTATACTGTGCAATTTTCCAAACTCACATTGGTTTCTCATACAGCATCTCTGTAAAGTATGTGTATTCACTCTCTGTCCTAAACGGCTTGTTGGAGCTCCTACCCCCTCCCTGTGAGCCCAGTGTGCTCTGATTGGTCAGCTCGCCCACTATGTTCTGATGAGTCCACCACCGTTACAGCGGAACATCAGTGTTGCAGCCGCTGGCTTCCTGGTGCTACTAACTCTGTTTGTGTGTGCATAATGTAAATGAGCTGTGCGGTTCCCTCGATGTCATTGGCTGTCCCGCCCTCGTATCCGAAGAGGTGATTGGATCGACGTCCTCCAATCCCTGCCTACATCCGGCCCATCTTCCGGGGGAGGAGTACAAAGGCCGTGGACTGAGATCATTCGGGAGGCTCTGTGATTTGGGACAGACGCCTCTAGCCTCGTGTTGCATTTTCTCGTTTGGTTGATGTTTAGTGCTATTGTGTTAGGTGTTGAAGCTATACTGTTTAACAGCATGTTGAACCCGTGCTTCTGTACTTAGTGTGATATTGCTATATAATTGTCTGATTAGGAACCAGGGTAGCTTAGCGGTTAGCGCCTGTTGATGACTAGCAGCTGTGTTTTTGTACAGCCTTTTCCGTTTACTTATACCACTTTAGAAGTGAGGTTTTTGTTTCCTTTTGTGTATTATTCTGTACTGTGTATTAACTGTGAAACTCTTTTGGAGTTCTCTTTCTGTTGATTGTAAGCAATCAGTGTTTGGCACTTTGTTTATGCCAGTCTGCACGCTTTATTATTTTGGTTGCCACTGTTGAATTATAATAGATACATATAATATTTACCAATTCCAACTGGTGTGTGTTGTTCCTCTCTACCCCTAGAGAGGGGCGTAACATACATGGGGGCTCGTCCGGGATATTATATTACTTAATTCCTGGGGTTATATGTAAATGTAGATAGTGTGAACAAGTTGGTAACAAGTGTGGGCAGTTCACCCGAAAATGGCATCTTTCAATCTAGAGTCGTTCTTAGTCTGGCCTTCCTATGAGGAGCTGGACCGGTGTCGTAAGGACGATTTGACGGAGATAGCGCGGCACTTCAGCCTTGTGGTGAGCCGGCAATTGTTAAAAAAAGAGTTGAAAGCATTGGTAGTGGATGAGAAGGTGAGAAGGGAGTTACTTGTACTGGCTGTACCAGCTGAGCTCCCAGTGTCCAATGTTCTAACTGAAGATCCGTTACGCCCGAGGCATGAGGCGGAGTTTACATTTACTAAAGGAAAGGGTAGTGACGGCGAGGGGGGCGAGCCGTGTGAGGCACCGCTCACGCCGCCTCGCTATAGTCCACCATCTCCTGGCAGTATAGATTCCCGGGAAGGGAGCAGGGCTGGACTGGCCATCTGGCATACCGGGCATTTTCCCGGTGGGCCGACACGTCAATTTTTTTTTTTTCTGAAGTCCCGGCCCATAAGACGGGTAGATTGGCTCTCTGTTTAAATGTTTTTAGTAATTGGGCACTGGGCCGGCCCAATCAAATCTTTAATCACCTCCCCCTTTGGGCCGCTCGGTGTGCATCATTAAATCACGCCCCCAGGAGGTGAGCCGGCCGTTGAAGCCAAACTGCCTTTTTTTTCGAGAAAAAAAAAGAAGTTCGAGTTAGAAATGGAGAAGGCGAAGGCCAAGCGAAAAGGGGGAGCAGAAAAATTGCGGGCAAGAAAAAAGCAGGCCCTTCGTTCTGATGCTGCCGCTTGTGTCAAAATAACCGACATGTTTAGTACAGGTGCAGGTCTATCTTCAGCACCCGTGGCCGATATTGGTGGTGAGGAAGATGATGAGAGGGAGAGAGATCAGCGCGAGTGGGGAGAGGGAGGAGAACTCGCGGTAAGCAGATGCTAAGAAAATTAGGAAAATATTATTATTAAGGTTATGATACTCTGTAGTTCTGGAACCCATTAATATCCCCTTGATGAAGCACTAATAAGACAAATATTATAAGAGAAACATTCGTTAGCCTACAAGCTAGTAAGCTGGCTTTTTTAGGTTTTCCCTGGCAAGTTAAAATATAGCTTAATGGGACTCTGATACGTTGTCTCATTGAAAGAATGTCATTTTGTTAACCACCATTCATGAACAATTACTGTCAGCTGGCAGCTTGTTTAGTTTATTTACTTATTTGGTTATAAGGGCAACAGTGGTCTTTTGGGACCTGAAAAAAATGTTTAGTCAGCTTTTTGTGGTAGTTTTGATTGACAATATATAGAATGAATAATATAGAAATAGATAAAAAAATTGAGGCACACATGTAGCTTTGACCATGTGTGGTATTGTTATGTCAATGCCTATTTGTATCAGGGAATCCATTCATTCTGTATCATTGTGTTGAGCCAGGTGGCATCCCCAGAGGAGGAGAGTGTCAGCGAGAGTGAGGAGAGAAAAGAGCAGGAGGACATAGATTACTTTGCCCGCCCTGAGCCATCTATGTTACAGATGTTTTTAGAACAGCACCCACAACAACATACCAGAAATCCAGTTGTGCAGAAGGTATTCACCTGTAAAGATGGCACCAGCAGAAAGTGGCTTACATATTGCAAGGGACGTCATATGTTGTTTTGTTTTGTATGTCTGGCATTTGGGAAGAGGACTGACACTGGCACATTTATAGCTGGAATGTCAGATTGGAGGCACGCACACCAGCGTACAGAGGAGCACGAAAAGAACATTACACATTCAACCTGTGCTGAAGCTTTTTTCTTACGGTGCTCTAAAGCAGACATCGAAAGCATGTTTGCTGGCAGTCAGATGTCTGCTCATAGGGAACAAGTCTGAAAGAGACGTCAGGTTTTGGAGCATGTGGTGGATGTGGTGAAAGTGCAGGCAGGTGGAGAATGAGGGAGCATATATGCTAGCTGACAACACCGTGGACCACGGTAACTTTTTGGAGCTCATCCTTTTATTAGGAAAGTATGATGTCTGCTTAAAAAAGCATCTGGATGATTGCGTAGAGAAGAGCAAGAAATTGCACCAATCCAGTGGAACAAAAGGTAGAGGGTCTCTCATCACCCTACTTTCCAAAACTATTGTTAACTCCATAATAGAAACTGTTGGTAGTCTAATCAAAGAAAGTATCTCCAGTGATGTCCAGAAGGCCGGAATGTTTTCTGTTCAGCTGGACACAACACAAGACATAACTTCTCAGGATCAGTGTTCAGTAATCTTAAGATATGTCACTGTGCAAGAGAGGCTTGTGGCTTTAGTGAAGTGCCATGCATCCACCGGACAATAATTTGTGAACTTGCTCTCAGAGCATCTAAAACTGGACAAGGGCATGTGTATAGGTAATGCAACAGATGGAGCATCCAATATGCAAGGCCGGTACAAAGGATTTTCTGCACTGATGACCTCCCAGTCACCCACTCATGTCCATGTGTGGTGCTATGCTCATGTTCTTAATCTTGTCCTGGCTGAAACCTCCCAAACTGTAATCGAATGTGGAACACTTTTCAACCTAATCAATGACATAGCAGTGTTTATCAGGGAGTCATATCAGAGGGTCAATCTGTGGGAGAAACAAGCCCAAGAAAAGATGCCGTCGACTCATCCTGTAGACTCATCTGGTCCTATCTCTATTGTGTTGTCATAGAAAGGGGAGGCAGGGCACTATAGGGTCCCCCCCTAAATTCACTAGAAGTCATCATTTAAGGCAGGGGTGGGGAACCTCCGGCCCCCGGGCCATATACGGCCCGCGAGACCATTTGGTGTGGCCCTCGAGGTAATTTATAAACACACGCAAAAAAGAAAAAAATTAAAGAAATCTAGACCGCAAAATAATTAAACATGTGAGTGCCTGTTTTTCCTGGCCAAGGTCAGGGTCCTTGAACACAACACAAGCCTAACGTGTCATCATGTGGTATATGTCTCGTCTGACAGGAGTGTAGTTCTGACGGAGAGCACCAGAACGCCGCTCCGCTCCGGCACTTCCAAAAATTGCAGTACCCACCCATAAGGAGCCGTACACATGCTGCAGTTTTTGCGTGGCTGTGTCTTAGTTGTAAGCCCAGTGGCGATCTGTCATACTGATCATACAGTCAATAACTTTGTTGTTATTAGCATCTGGTTAGCTAGCTATGCTAACGAATATAAGAAGCTTTTTCTACAACCAGTGAGGTAAAGGCACATCTTTATATGATCATTATAGTTATAAAACAAATAAGAGAATAAAGTAAACAGGTATAAAATACTATATGACAGTAAAAAAAAGTTGTGGAGAGTGATTTGTAAAATACCCATAAAGAAAAAGAAAATCTTCTTACAGTTCTGTTTCATCTGGGTGTTGAGAGATGTATCCATAGATCTCCTAATGTTGCTCTCAAAGTGCACCAGATTGATGCTTTTAACTTCAACATTTAAAAAAAACCAAATCTTCCCGGAGGAGCATGCCCCCGGATCCCCCTAGAGGAGGTTAGGTTAGGCTTCATGTCTTCTATTATTATAACTTTCATCATTGAGACAGAGGAAATCAATCATGTTATTTAACATCACCGGCAGTATCACAAATATCAGCAAAAGTGTGTTTATCAAGTTGTTTATTTGTATTGTATGTGCAGCAAGTATATAGAAGCAGCTGTTTGGGGAATCAGACAGACTCAAGATATAATCGTTAGATATCTATTAAAAGAAAGGACACATACAAAATCAAATTCTGAAGACGCAAGTCTGTAGGACGGCAGTAAGCAGAGGTCTGGGTGGAGGGTGTTCCTGATCGCCCTTTTGCTTTCTCCAGCACCTCGGGGGGTCCAGCTGGATGGCAGCTCTGTCCTGATGATCCGCTGGGGTTAGGAGTCCTTCTCCAGCAGATCCATTTCTCCAGAATTGTCCTAATTACAGAGAAAAATAAAAAAGTGAATTAATCATATAAAACAGTGTTGCAGAAGTATTATTGCAAAATGTAACTCAGCATTTCAGACAAACAATCCCTAAAGGATCATTTAAAATGATGACGTGTGTGACGTTAGTTAATTTAAAGTAAGTTAAAAACCCAATACTCACATTTATTAGTGATTCCTCCGCTTGCTGCTGCTTTTAAATCCACTGCTGGGGAGACCGGAAGCCATTTCATTTGAAAGAAACTCCCTCTTCCTTGCGCGCATTGCACCCTGGGATATGGTAGGCCGCAGAGTGTGCATCAGATGTATCCTTCAAATTGGGGAAAAGTAGGCTGCATTCGGAGGAGTCTCGTCTTTTTTAAAAATTGGGACAGCCTTCTTTCGGCGGAAGTGACGTAAGCGGTCTACGAATGCACCCTTCGAAGGATGCAACCCCTGAATTGAGACTTGGGGCCCTTCTCAATTCGGTTAAATGTATTCCTTGCGTCCCTCACTTGCGTCGTTTCCCTGTGACTAGTCCCTCCCACCAGGGAAGCATGGAGGGACGCAAGGAAACCACGAGAAGCAGGGAAATGAGTTTTAAGAGCAATGGGACGTCCTTTCCTCCGGAGCGTCACGTGAAGCGACGTCCGTTTGTGATGACGCTGCACAGCTGATTGTCTGACAGCAGCTCTGTCCCCGTTATTTTTCACACACACCCCCACCTCTGTTAGTACACATTTACTGACACATTTATATTAATACTGACCGCATTTTGGCAAGCTCGACTGACGCTGACGTCATTGTTTTATTGGAGCAGGGTTTTGTTCATGATCTGTTTGGGTTTGATTGGGGAAAAATCGATCTGTGTGCTGATGTAGAAACTGCATGGTCTTATTTTTATCTTGGTTTATGGAGATCATTGATAGACATGCATCCCTGCGTACATTTAGAGTAAAGGGACGAGACAATCCTTGGTTTTCTGCTGAACTGTCTAGTGTCCTTCATGAGAGAAACAAGGCCTGGGCAAAGGCTAGGAAATCAGACTCGGGGGTAGAAATGCTGCGTTTTAGGCAGCTAAGAAATAGCTTCACTTCACATGTCAAAAGTGCTAAGTCGAAGTACTATTTGTTAGTTACCACAGAAAATCGAAATAATCCTAGGAAATTTTGGAAAGCCATAAAATCAATATCCACCGGTGAGATCCGTAATGATCCTTGCCTTACCACAGCATCTGGCACTATATCGGACAGGGCCACCATGTTACATTGCTTTAATAAGAATTTTGTGTCCTGTGGTTCTCTGTTTGATTCTGTTTCTAACTCTGCTTCTGTGAACACCCCAATCCGCGACTCTGAACAATGTGGTCTGGAAAACCCTTTCAGTTTTACTCCTTTTACTGTTGATGTTGTTCATGAAGCTTTAACCAAGTTAGCTCCTAATAAACCGGCTGGCCCGGACAACGGAGAACCTTTCTTTTTAAAGATAGCTGCAGATTGTATTGCTCTTCCTCTCACTACTCTTTTTAACCTCTCCCTCAGCACAAACACAATTCCAAAAATATGAAAGTCAGCTTATGTCTTGCCTTTACTAAAAGGAGTGGAGGCAACTATTTTAAATAACTATAGGCCAATCTCTAAATTGTCAGTTCTGGTGAAGGTGCTCGAACGCCTAATGAGTGAACAGGTAAAGGTGTTTTTATGTATAAATGATATCCTGTCTAAACATCAATCAGGCTTCAGAAAGCAACATAGCACCATCACTGCGACAATGAAAGTGGTGAATTACATTACGAGTATTTTAGACAATAAGCAGAGTTGTGCAGCTCTATTTATTGACCTTTCCAAAGCGTTTGATACCGTCGATCATCGCATCTTAAAGCAGAGGCTACTCAGTATTGGCATATCCAGCCATGCAGTAGGGTGGTTTGTGAACTACCTCTCTGAAAGGTCCCAATGTGTTCACTTTGATGCACTGTAAAAAATAAAAAAACCTGTAAAAAAAACGGTAAAAATCTGGCAGCTGGTGCTTCCAAAAACTTACCGTCAAATTACAGTGAAATACCCTAATTACAATAATGGGAAAAAACCGTAAATTCACAGTAAATATAATGAATTTCCTTTACAGAGAAACACTGTTATTTTACAGGTACCTTGTTTATTACGGACATAATTTAGAGTTAAGCATGTAAAAACTGTTATTTTACAGTTTTATCCTAAATTATTACGGTCAAACACCTTCAATAAAGTGACAGAACTTAAAGTTCAGCAGTGAAATACTGTTATTTTACAGTTTTATCCTAAATTATTACAGTCAAACACCTTCAATAAAGTGACAGAACTTAAAGTTCAGCAGTGAAATACTGTTATTTTACAGTTTTATCCTAAATTATTACGGTCAAACACCTTCAATAAAGTGACAGAACTTAAAGTTCAGCAGTGAAATACTGTTATTTTACAGTTTTATCCTAAATTATTACAGTCAAACACCTTCAATAAAGTGACAGAACTTAAAGTTCAGCAGTGAAACACTGTTATTTTACAGGTGTATCTGCTCTTTTTACAGTCAATAACCTTTAATAAAAGTACAGCACTAAAACTTCTACGGGCAAAAAACCCGTAAAAAAAACGGTCAAATGACTGGCAGCAGCAGGCTGCCAAACAAAAACCATAACATTAAAGTGAAAAAACTGAAATAAAGTGCAAAAGCAATTAATATACAGGAATTGTCCTTAAAGATTTTACAGGAAAACACTTTCCTCTCTTTTCAAAATTCATTGTCTTAAAATGTTACATTCAAATACCTTAAATAAAGTTCTGATGAGAAAAACTGTTTTTTACATTTTTTTTAAAATTAGATTTGTATGATCTTTAGTGCTGGGGGGGAAACGATTATTTTGAAAACGATTAATCGGGCGATTATTTGATCGATTAGTCGACTAATCGAACGATTATTTTTCTGTTGTTCAATTCATAAAAAACGTAATGTAAAAAAAACGTAATGTAAAAAACATTTTTTTCACGATACTGTGTCTCAGGGGATCTTAATATTTAAGAACCTATTAATGTGTTATACCAGATTAACGGAAATAATCTCAGCTAATTGACGATACAAACCATGTTTACCAAAACAAAACACAAGTCTCATAAGAAGCATCTAAATGACCCCTGAGCGAAAAATGCTAACGGACATTGGCACAGAACTCAAGATAAAAGTACCCTTATTACTTATCGTAGCTGCACATACAAGATATCCGATTAAAGCTGAGACTCCACAGATTATGTAGGTATATAGTATCATCACTGAGTGATCCGGACTCGCGACAGGGGAAGCAAATACAGTCATCACAACACGTACCTTCACAGAGCTTCTAGGGAGATCGTTTTACCACCGTAGCTGTCAATCTGATCAAAAGACGTGTTCAATGGCATTAAAATGAGAAAAAACGTGGCTGAATCGGTTAATCCATAGGTTTTTAACGTCTATGTATAAAAAAAATGATTGAATTTATAATCCATAATTCCATTTTATGTAAAAAATCGGAGAGCAAATGCTAGCTGCTAATGGTAGCCACCACAGCTAGCTGCTGCTTCTGCTAGGCTATGCAGCAGTCTCAGTGAGATATAAATATATAAATATCTTTGCGTTTTGGACTAACTTTAAAATATTCCCATACTTTTGAAGACCTAGGGCGAGATGTTTTCGTTTGGGGGCTTCGTGCGCAATCCTGTGAGGAGGAGGTGGTAGCCGTTTCAGTCTCCATTGTGTTTGAAGTAGGGGTGCACCGAATGGGAAATTCTTGGCCGAAACCGATACCGAAAATAGGAAACAGTTGGCCGAAAACCGAATGCCGAAAGGCCGAAAATGATTAATAGAAATATATATATATAATGTATACATTTTTTACCAATGTTGTTCAGCTACCTGATTATGGAAATAGACATGATTATGGCAAAACTTAACTTAAATAATAATCACTATTATGGGTCCATAAAACATTTATTCAGCACTTTTGAATGCATACAGTACATTTATATATGTCATGTATTATTGCTAAAAAACATTATATCGCAGTCTTAGTGTCGCCAACTCGTTTCTAATATGCAAAGATAACAAATGCGTCTATGATGTATTTTCGATCAGACGAGATCTCTCTCCCCCGTCTGTGTGCGAGGGGGCGGGGCAGTTTACACACACGCAGCTGCTACATGCAGCGGAGCACACTGCGGAGATGGCGGAGAGAACGCGCTCCGAGGTGTGGTTAAACTTTACCCGTCTCGATGTGGAGAATACTTGTTACCATAAGTGCAATAAGAGTTTAGCATGTAAGCACGAGCAATTTGTCTAAACATTTAGCAAAAGTGCTCCACATCCAGACGGAGGAATGTACCGGGTTCGACTGTCTCTCTAGTAGCTCTGTAGCCCCATCCACGAGTAACGTTTCCACGTCAGGTGTTCTGTATGCTAGCAGCAACACACGGAGTTAACTACATTATACAAACATGGGTTAATGATTAGAGGAAACAGAGTTATTTAGTTTGTTAAAATTTCAGCTATTCTGTTTACAGTCTGTCATCAGATTATTTAATACGATTTGTTAAAGGCTCAGGGCAATCTCGATGACAAAGGTCAATGTTCCCCCCCCTGTGAGCCAGCCGCGAGCATGGTCGCCGCGTCTTTATTACGTCATCACAACAACACGTTAGGTTACCAACGTAAGCCTGTTCTGACATTCGGTGATATTTTTTCGGTGCTAAAACCCTTTCGGCCGAAAGGGCCTTTTTAACCATTTTCGGCCGATAATTTTCGGTGGCCGAATATTCGGTGCATCCCTAGTTTGAAGTGCGATTGCGAACTGCTTGTTGCTTTGGGTGACCCACGTGTGTGTAGCGACGCTTCGACGCGGAAATATGTCGTTGACGATATTTTGAAGTCGACGCGTCGCTACAGCACTAATGATCTTACACCAACATAAATACAGAACCTAAAGTTCTACAGCTAGAATACTGTTATTTTACAGCTTTTTTCTAACATTTTCCAATCAAACAGGCTCAACAAAATGACATCACAAAATGTTCTATAGGAAACAATTACTCTGAAAACTTATATATATATAAAAATATTTGTAGAATTATAGTACAACTAATGAATACAGCATTTCATATTTAAACATAATACTTATAAACAGTAGAAACAAAAAGTAAGTAGAATTTTTTAAAGATTACTTTTAAACATTCTCAACTGAAAATAACAAGATTTACAAAATGGCGACATATGTTCACATTGTCCATTTGAAGGAGCAGTGTGCAGGATTTAGTACGTCTAACATTGGGGATGTAGGTTCCAACCAATGGATAACTTGTTCACTCACCCTCCTATCCCAAGTTTGTAGGATAATGTATGTTGGCTGCAAAAACCATGAGGCCCAATCATGTTTCCTCTGTCCATTCTGCGCTACTGTAGACGTGGCAGTGCAACCTAGAGGACAAACAGATCAGAATCAGAAACGGGTTTATTGCCAGGTAGGTTCACACGTATGAGGAATTTCACTAGGTGTCGTGGTTCATACATACAAATAAAATAAAGTAAACAGATAGCAAACTATATTAAGAACACTAATAAAAATATAGTAAGATAGCAATAAAATAAAGCAGTAATTTACATCAAAATAGAATGCAATAAATTATAGAATATAAAATATGTGCAGTAAGCAATATTTAAACATTGCATTATTTACCATCCTGTGATCTCCATTATGTAATGCATAGAGTCTGCGTTGTGGCTGAGGTAAAGTGTCAGTGGTGGGGAGCGGGCCTTGTTGAGGTGGAGAGAGGTTTTGGTCCTGATGGAGAGAGGTTCTGGTCCTGATGGAGAGAGGTGTTGGTCCTGATGGAGAGAGGTGTTGGTCCTGGTGGCGAGAGGTTTTGGTCCTGATGGAGAGAGGTGTTGGTCCTGATGGAGAGAGGTGTTGGTGCTGATGGAGAGAGGTGTTGGTCCTGATGGAGAAAGGTTCTGGTCCTGATGGAGCGCGGAGGGGAGGGGGGGTGAACAGTTTGTGTCCAGGGTGGGAGGGGTCGGCCACTATCTTCCCGCCTCAGGGTTCTGGAGGCATGCAGGTCGTGGAGGGATGGCAGATTACAGCCGATCACCTTCTCTGCAGAGCGGATGACACGCTGCAGCCTGCCCTTATCCTTGGCTGTGGCTGCAGCGTACCAGATGGTGATGGAGTATCCTCGGCTGTGCTTTTTTGGTGAGGGAGCAGATATTCTGCTCCCGTTTGAGGTCCTGGGCGATGATGGTGCCCAGGAAGCGGAAAGATTCCACAGCAGTTACTGGGGAGTCACACAGAGTGATGGGGGTGGGTGGGGCTGCGTTCTTCCTAAAGTCCACAACCATCTCCACTGCCTTGAGAGCGTTGAGCTCCAGGTGGTTTTCCCCACACCAGGTCACCAGATGGTCCATCGCCCACCTGTAGGCAGACTCGTCCCCACCAGAGATGAGTCCGATGAGGGTGGTGTCGTCTGAACTTCAGTAGCTTGACAGACTGGTGACTGGAGGTGCAGCTGTTGGTGTACAGGGAGAAGAGCAGAGGGGAAAGAACGCAGCCTTGAGGGGAACCGATGCTGATGGTCCGGGAGTCAGAGAGGTGTTTCCCCAGCCTCACGTGCTGCTTCCTGTCAGACAGGAAGTCTGTGATCCACCTGCAGGTGGAGACGGGCACGTGCAGCTGGGAGAGCTTGTCCTGCAGCAGAGCCGGGATGATGGTGTTGAAGGCGGAGCTAAAGACCACAAACAGGATCCTGGCGTAGGTTCCTGCTGTGTCCAGGTGCTGGAGGAGGAAGTGAAGTGATAACTATTAGTAAACCATAATGATGGATGTTATTATCAGCAGCTGCCAATAGATCCCCTACATCTTGTATGATGGACCTTTGAAGCAGGGTTACACAAAACACACACACAAAATTGTAAAACAGTTATTGAGAGCATCCCAAGGGCATTGATCCTATGCTAAACCTTCCAGTACACCAACTTTCTAATACCTTAGAAACGACAACTAGCCGTTGGCACGAATGTAATGCTTCAGCTTCCTACAACTTTAAAGCTGTGTGGACGTGGCTCTATGAAGAGTCGTTCATATTTTCTCATTATTTCATAAGTTTAGAAGGGGTAACAACAGTTACCTTTTGTTAATTTGACCTCGAGCCAAACTTGTGCGACTTGTTTCTGAAATCCCTTTCTCTTAAAGTGAATACATAAAATAAAAAAACAGTGGAGCTTACCCTAAAACTAACCACTGGATAGGATTAACCCTAACCCATATATATTTTTGTATTTTTTTTTTTTTAAATATATATCATATAGCACCAAATTGCAACTAATCTATATCTACGGTCACTTTTCACATTGAACATGAGCTCTTTTATTAAATAAACTTAACGCTTTCATTTTAAGTTGAGTTTAGTGTTTTTGACCCTAAGAAACACTGATGCATTAATCAATAACAATAATCCACAGCTCCTCTCTCTGCTCCAGAGGATTTAAAGAATATATTAGGGATCGACCGATATGGCTTTTTCAAGGCCGATACCGATACCAATGATTAGTAATCAAGGAGACCGATAACCGATATTTGGAACCGATATACATTTGCAGTAAAAAAAAAAAATCTTGGTGTCAAAATGTCGAATAACACAAACTCCAACACAACTTATTTGAAATGCATTTAAGCATAGCCTATATTATGTTTAATTAACTTTTAAACATCTTACAACTGGTTTCCTCTCTGTGCCCTTTTCTTTAGTGCAGTCATCTGCAATGAGTTAGAGAGACAAGAAGTGGGGCTGCAGGCTGACATGCTTAACTAACAATAATGCTTAATTTATTATATCTGTCTATCTAGCATAAAATCCCAATAAGCTGCTAGCAACTGCAAAACACTAGTGCTAGCTAATGTTTTGCAAACTATTAAAAGTGAGGCTATTACAGTAGACCTAACTAGTAGCCTCACTTCTAATATTTTGCTAAACATTTGCTAGATACAAGTTGGCTAGCTAAGGAGCTTCACATATCAACCTGAAAAACTGCAAGGCTCCACTCGCAGCCCCCCCCACCACAGTTACTCCGCTGCGAGACGCTGCACGCACCCCCAACTCTGACTGAGTGTAACTGGGAAACTGATAGAATTGGATCATAAGATCGTGGTGTTTTTGCAACTTCAGCATAGGGGATTGGGATGTTTATTGAACTTCGATTTAACACATGTATGGCTCTGCCGCTCAGCGCTGCTGCTTGCTTCAGTCTGTGTCTGCGTTCTTTCGCACCTGCCTGTAATCTGAGAAGGTCCCGCCTCTCTGGCTGTCTCCCGCCCGGAAAATCTTCAGTAATAGCCTATCAGATAGCGCTGTGGGCGGGACATTGCTCGTGTACACAGAGTGGTGACTGCAGCCAGAGAAACGGCCGCATCAGAGCCAAAGTTTTATCGGCAATTTGATTAAAAAAAAGGCTGATACCGATAATCGGTCAAATGCGGAATATCGGCCCCTAGAATATATCAGCAGTAAACCTAGGAGAAACACTGACATTCAATATTATGTCAGAGACAAGTTAGTTATTACTCACATATCAAAGTCTTTTCATCTACAAGATGGAAGAATAGCTGGGTGCTGCCTGGAGAGACTGATGAGGAGTCACCGGCTGGCTTCAGCAGCTTTCCACACAAAGCCATCACATGTTCTGTTCCATAGTCTTCACTGTCCACTGGTGCTCTGTCAAAAGAGTGAACATCACAGCTGTCATGGTAACCCTTTGTTACACAACATACAACCAACATGCATCAAAAGTGACCCAAATTAGTTTAAATTGTAAATATCTTTGCAATAAATTACCTCCAGGAATTCCTCAATTAACCTGTTTTTGATCAACACCAATTCTAATTTTCATTTGAACTTTCTTACTTTTTAAAATAAAAATCATGTTTGTATCACTACACTTCTAAGGCACAACATGGGTAAAACATTATCCGTATTATTTCCTATGTTATTCCTAGTGTTTCTTTAAATACATTGTTTTTGATTACCACAAATCATTATTTTAATTCTCCAGTTCTAATTGATTAACTAAAATAGTTTATGCCAAGTGTGATATAAATGCAAAAAAATAAAGATACTTTAATGATAATTTTGTTAAAAATAATAATTTTAGCAGAGATTTGGACCAAGCATGTATGATGTAGTAATACAACAACTATTGTAGTTCACACAGTGTGACATTAGCTAGTCATGTTAGCTTGTAATATATAGAGCAGAGCTAACTAGCAAGTTAGCCAAACGTTAGTGGTTAGCAGTTTATGCTATGATAGCTGTTGGCTACTGAACATTAACAAACTGAATTCCGCAGTAAAAAAGCTGTGAAACTTTACAATAAGATTGGCGACAACACGGTGACACCCTGCTGCACGTTTATGTGTAATCGTCCCGCGTTGGAGACGAGAGGATGGCGGCAGCACTGCAATAAGCTGTAAGCTAACGTTAGCAGCCACCTTGTTAACCTGTATAGCCCGATTGTCCCGCCGGTGGGACATCTTGCAAGAAACAGCATCTCAGGACTTCTTAAAATGTACTGTATTAATGATGCTTACCTACTTAACGGGAAGAAACTCAGCTAACTGACGATATTAACCATTTTTAACTAAACGAAACACAAGTCTAACAGCTAACGGGGCTAACGCTACTTTAGCACATAACTGGCAAAAGCGATCTTTTTTACTTCATGTTATCTGCACAAACGTATCATATGAAAGCTGAGATTCCACAGATTCCCTTAAAATATATGTCTCATCACTCAAAACTCACTGAACTAGAAGAAAAAACGTAACCTTAAATACACAATTAAACATTCACAAACTAAGGATTATCTAAATACATGTTTAACTCCATTACAGTTGCAGGACTCACCAGATCTCAAGTCTTCTGTTCTCTGTTGACGTCCCGATGCTCATATTTAACGTTTAGATGTAAAACTATCCCGATATTAGTCCATAAACTCGTGAGCAGACATACAGACAGCTCTGTAGCTCCGCAGGAGAGCCGCTCAAACTGACGTGGAAGTTTCAAATTGGATTGAAAGGCGTGGACAGTGCTCATTGGCAGGTTTTTTCGATGACGTTTATATCAACCAATCAGGAGTGTTGTGGACTCATTCCAATCCTGCTTGTCTTGTCTGCCGTTGTATGGCTGGATTCCATTTCAAGTGCCGTAGCTTTTTACATACATTTTACGTTTTTTTTATTTGACACTTTTTTTTACAGTTAACTATTTTAGTATACTATGAAAACTACTTTATTTACACAAAATCATTTTTGGGTATTTCTGCAATATATTACATTTTTTGTGAAGATGTATACATTTATTTAACATTTTAGAGATGTTTTATAATAAGATTTATTTTTATTCTACAACAGTACAGAATGAAGTTATTTTTGATTTTTTTTACATTTTGTTACATTAAATTTAAGGTTTTACTGCAACAAAAAAAAGAAAGTTGCCTTCATTTTACATGCAGTAAAATGATGTGTATTTTATGTGTTTTTACATAGAATTAAATGTAATTTAACATTCAAGACAATTAAACAATGGAATTATCCTGTAAAAAAACGATAATTTCTCATCAAACCAATTTACAGAATAAAACCTTTATTTATTTTAAATAAAAGTAATTTACTGTATTTTTATGGTATTTACACGTAATATAGAAAAACAAGAAAGGTCTGTAAAATAATACAGTACATTTCTGTGAAAAAACTTTTTTTTTTTACAGTGTGGGCTGTCTTCTGAGTGGTTAAACATTGCTAATGGTGTTCCTCAAGGTTCTGTTTTAGGTCCACTTTTATTCTCCATATATATCAACAGTTTAGGTGAAAATGTGAATGAAGCAACTTTACATTTTCATGCGGACGATACCGTGATGTACTGTGCAGCTCCCTCCATTAAGGAGGCTGGTGTTAAATTACAGGCTGTTTTTAACATTATTCAGACTCATCTCGCTGAGCTTAAGCTTCTTTTAAATGTTGATAAAACCAAGGTAATGCTATTTTCAAAAGCTAAAAAGACACCAGAGCCTGTTTTAGGTATTGTTACTATGCAAGGACAAGTATTAGAAGTGGTTACCTGTTATAAATACCTAGGTATCTGGCTTGATGATTGTTTTACTTTTAAACTTCATGTCAATAACCTGCTTAAAAAGCTGAGGGTTAGACTGAGGGTTTTTCAGAAACAAGTCCTGTTTCTCATTTGAAGCCAGGAAAAGGCTAGTCACTGTGACCTTTTTACCTGTGCTGGACTATGGTGATTTGTTGTATATGAATGCACCTGCCTATTGCCTGAACAAGTTAGATGCCGCCTATCACAGCGCACTGAGATTTGTCACAAATTGTAAAGCACTTACTCATCACTGTACCCTGTATACCAAGGCAGGTTTGCCATCACTTACAGTAAAGAGGCTCAGTCATTGGTACACGTTTATTTATAAAGCTTTGTTGGGTAAACTTCCGTATTATATCTGCTCTCTGATAACACAGAGAGTTGCAAGCAGCTATTGTCTGAGATCGCATGATGTAGTATTGTTAGATGTGCCAAGAGCAAGGACTGTCTTAGTAAGACAGCTTTTATGTGCGCAGCTCCACTTGCTTGGTACAATTTTCACCAAGAATTGAAACTGAGCAATCTCATTCATCTGCATGTTTTTAAAGCTAGGCTAAATTAAATGCTTGTTGATACTATGGGCACTTGTAAATGTCTATAACTATGTAAATGTATCCTGTAAATATAATGTATGATGTCCTTTATTGTTTTATGTTTCATGTGGAACCTATATGCTGCAGGTCTCCCTTGAAAAAGAGATATATGATCTCAAGGGACCAATCTGATTAAATAAAGGTTTGAAATGAAATGAAAAGACTCAGATTCACCAAATCGCAAAATAACCCTTTTTTTGTGATCAACATTTTTCATTAAAGCAAAAGACACTGTGTAGCGGAGGTTAATGTAATGTTAGTTTAATATGCTCGTAAAATGCAAAAACTTTGCGGTTTCACCGGTAGGATTTCTACGCTCTTGATGATGCTGACTCATATGACTCAAAGGACTTATGATCCGGATCTCTTCAATGACTGACTCAGAGATTTGCCATCTCTAGCTGCGTGTGTGTAAACTGCCCCGCCCCCTCGCACACAGACGGGGAGAGAGAGATCTCTCGCCTGAATTGGAAAGATCTAAAATACTAAAAATAATCATAGACACATTTTGCAGTCTTTTTTCATATTAGAAACGGAGTTGGCGACACTAAAACTGCAATATAATGTTTGTGTAGCAATAATACATATGACATATATTTTTTACATGTCTGGCAGTACCGATAAAAAGACTGATAACGTCGGAGCTTAATGGTACCACGGTCTTTAATAATTCAGCACCCGGGGCCCGTTTAATTTTATTATGTGAAGCACTAAATTGTTTTAGGAAAATATCGACTCTTTGTTTGTAGATATCTACTAAACTAAAGCAAATACAGAGAGTAATGTAGGCCTGTTATACTGAGTGATATATTATACTGCTTTCCTTTGATTCTCTCTGAACTGCCTGATCTTTTTAATGTTTAACGTCAACCATTTGTGCAGATGAAGTAGAACAGATCGCCGATGCTAATGTAGCGTTAGCGTTAGCATATCTCCACCGGGCTTAAATGGTGTATTATAGAATGATCACACCGGTGTGACAGTACTCTTCAAAGGGTTCACGAAATATGACTACTACTCTTACTGTTTAACATTTTGGGTTATTTAATGTTACTTCATGTTAAGGCTAATAAAAATGACAAGGCTAAGGCTGTAATGCTAACTAACGTGCTTGCTACTAGCTAGGTAGCTAACTTGATCCAGCCACTCCTGGGGCCTCATTTATAAAGGGATATACGCTAAAAAAATGGCGTACGCCAGTTTCTACGCAATGTTTGCGATTTATAAAATACTAACTTGACGGGAAAACGTGCGGTCCTCCACGCAAACTCTAACCCATGCGTACGCACTAAGCACAAAAACGGGAGAGACGAGAAACTGCGACACCGTTGGCAGAAGGAAGAATGGAGATAAATATGTGGAAATAATATAAACAAAATGTTACCTCTAATTTATCATATGAATAATTCATTTTCAAACATTGATTAAAGCCAATCTTAAAATGATTAAACAAACGCCTGTTTGAGACTCCTCAGTGCACACAAAAACATAACTTGGAGAAATAAATAAATACGGATATAATATCTAATATGTTATTTAAAACCACCTCGAATATGTTGTGTTAATGTTATGAAATGTTTTCTCATAAATGATGCGGTTTTGCATTTCTATAGGTTGTACGAGCATGGTTTTATATACTACCATGTTTAATCATGTTTCATGCCGTTTGCTAAGACTTGATAAGTCGCTCATAAAACACAAGAGGTATGGAAACTAAGAACACCATATATGGTCAATAGACCTATCGCTAAACCACGCCCCAAATATAATTTGTCCAATCATATCACAGCGAAAATCCTTCCTGACAGAAAACTCGGACATCACCAGAAAAGCCGATCGAAACCACTGTGAAGAGTTCAGTTTCTATGTTTATTATCTAGCTAATATCTGATGGTGAAACGCTGTGCGTGGGGTACCTGTAATTTCGGACACCAGGTACCCTGAAAGACTGGATGGAGGAGTATATTTCGTACCTTTTCCGAAGCCCAAAAGAAAACTCGACAAATGCAAGCGGTGGATTATGCTGTGTCGTCAACCACATACACAACTGAATGTGAAGACAATTATCAAGGACACTTATGTTTGGTCAAAGGTAAGGTCAATTCATAAAGACATCATATTTGACGGTATGTATTAGAAACGTAGACCAAACTATTAGTTTGCTAACGATTGACTTTGACTGCCAACTAGCTAGCGTATATCCAGCCCAGCTAGCTAACGTTAGCTGCCAACTTGTTAGCCAGCTAACTAGCTACAGTGTTATCAACATCAACGTTTGCTGTCTGACTTTTCGTCCTCGCTAGTTAGCTGGTGTTTTTAGCTAACTTTTGCTAACTGTCTTTTCACCTCAAAGCACTTCAGAGATGGGAAGCCAACTCTGGAATATCAGATCCCATCCGGGCTCTCGTGTGTGCTGCTCCGAAAAGACACAGACCCTCACCCAAAAAAAGGTAACGCTACAGTCAGCCAGGTGCATAACAGTGAAAATGATGACCAACAAGGACAGTTATAGTTATAGATTTAATGTAGTGACCACCACTGCTAACATTCAACATCATATTATCATTTCAATGGTTACACAACAGTCACCACTACACACGACAGGCAACAAGATTAGATATTTTATATAAAGAAATACATGGCTACCTTTTTACTCTTGCTTTTAACTGTTAACTTTCATCTGCTGTTACTTTTATTAGCTCTTGCTTCTATTTTAATGTTATTTTAACTTGAACTCCCCCCGCGGCCATTGTCAAGAGTCATTCACGGTCGGCTTTGTTTGTCCGAGTTTTCAAAGGGGGCGTGGCTTAGCGATAGGTCTATTGTACAGCTAATATAACACAACACATTAGTTGTATTTCCTTTAACTGGTGGATATAGAGTTGCTGCAGTGGAGAAGCTGCGCACAGCTGATCGACAGCTGGGACACAAACCATACGAAAACATAATTCAGATCCAGTCGTCATGACTCCACTCCGGAGGGATTCCCCAATAATTTCTTACAGTCTCTCATCAAGGGGGTGTCTCCTGTCCCCGGTACAAACACACTGCCTGAGGAAGGCTATGTGTATTTTTTTTGTCATGAACCTTTTTCGGACCACTTATTTATTTATTTTGGTGACGATCCGACCTCCATGCTGCTGGTTCAAACTGCATCCACCAAACAATATGATTTATCTCGACCTCCCCAAAATAACCAAAATCTGACACGGTGTGAGATGTCTTTTTTAGCTGTTCTGTCGTCATTTCCTGCTATCTTCTTCATAAAGTCAGTCAAAATGAATGAATGAATGGGCGTTTCTTTGACTATTTATAGGCAAATATGGGCGTTACGTGAAGCCCGCAAAAGCTGCACCGCATTTCAAGTCGGTTGTGATTTATAAAGGGAAACCGGCGTAGGAAGTGCTGTACGCAATGTTTGGTGAATCGGAAAATGTTGGAACATTTCTGTACCTATTTTTTGGATTTCTACTACGTAAGCAACCTTCCCACGTGAGTAGTATTATTCATACTGTTTCGATCACATTAGTATGCATTAAAAGTGACAGATGACACGCCCCCAATTATGCAAATGATCTAAGTCCCGCCTCCCATTGTTCGAGATCCTTTGACTGTTGTCTTCATTATAGAGCCCCTCCTTCAACACACATGAACGCGCACATGACCAAAGAGGGCACGAGATAAGTTTGTGCACAGATCTTCGGCTGGAGGCGTCTGAACCCCGCACAGATGCTGCATTCGTTTCTTGACTGGCGCTCCGGACGGATGGCGGTAAGTTGTCACAGGCGTCTCGCTGATTAAACCCATATCGAGTCATCTCTTGGCCATTTTTCTTTTTTGAAAGGTGACTTGGTGAGTGGAAATGACTGTCTTTTTATTTAATTTGAGCGTATTTCTATTTTCACCTAATTCCACCTGCTGGCCTCATAGCCAAAGGAAGGGGTGGAGAAAGGGGGAGAGGCCTGGGCTGTGAGGGGGCGGGGGGCTAGACAGTCTCACGCATAACTTCAAAGAGACACCTAGATTAACATCAGAGGCTTATAACACACCGTGTGAAATCACACCTGCCTGTTATAACACCTCAACCCTCACATCAAAGGGCAAACATCAAAAAGGCTAATTAGATTATACAACTCTGAGGGGACAGGGGACAGACAGTCTCACGCATAACTTCAAAGAGACTGCCTTAATCAACACCTAGATTAACATCAGAGGCTTTTTTCAAACCTACCTGTTATAACACCTCACATCAAAAAGATTAGACTACAAAGGGGTGTGAGGCGACAGGGGCCAGACAGCATAACTTCAAAGAGACTGCCTTAATCAACACATCAAAGGATTAGACAACAAAGGCACTACACAGGGGGGCTTTTCACACCTACCTGTTATAACACCTCACCCCTCACATCAAAGGATCTCGAACAAAGGGAGGCGAGACTTAGCCCATTAACATAATTGTACCCCCTCACATCAAAGGATCTCGAACAATGGGAGGCGGGACTTAGCTCATTTGCATAATTGGGGGCGTGTCACCTGTCACTTTTCATGCATACTAATGTGATTGAAACAGTATGAATAATACTACTCACGTGAATCCTACGCACAGCGTTATAAATAAGGCCCCTGGTCCTTTCATCAGATGGGAAGCGAAAGAACGAGCAAGACCCATTGCTGGTATGATAACAACCTGGTACTAAGCACACAGGCATCTTGTTAAAGTTATCTTATCTTAGCAATCTCTTATTTGGTGGAGGAAAACAATTGTGACATCAGTTATGACATGACTTACGCGACTCTGAGATTTGTAGTCTTTCTAGTTGCGTATTTTTCATAGTCTTATATTTCAACAGTTTTACGAAAAACTGTGACTTTTTTGACATGGAAATGATTTTTTAAGATTGACAAACATCATAGGCTATGTGTAATTCGTAGCACAATTCAAACGTGATCGAAAGATACGTTTTCTCTCTCCATTGACTTGAATACATAATTTTTCCGAAATAAGGTCCCATGTACCGGAAGTAGATGGGCGTGACTTCGCCACTCTATTAGAGTATTGAGAAACCTCTAATGGCGGCTTCACAAAACTTTTCAGAGTTTTACGGGGCGTGGTTTGCAATTCGCCCAGCCAATCGAAATTGGTACTTTTTTCTCCCCAGGATAGTACTACCTCTCTAGCAGGCACTAAAAATGGGGGTAAAAGTTCTCGGAACTATACTCTTTTTGGTATGAACGCAAAATTCCAGGCACTAACCGAACTAAACGGGAAAAGTACGGGGAAAAGTACTCCGATGTGAACGCGCCTATTGTCTCTGTGTTAACTGATTATTTTGTAGAATTCTGTTGAGTATTAAACAATTGCATGAGTGTGAGGGTATTCAAATAAATGTGTCAGTAAGTCAGAGATGGGCAACTATAGGCTATATTTAAGTTTTTGTTTTACATTTTTTTAATAAATGATTATGGGAAGTGCCCTTTTTCTCACTTGAGCTCCTGCCCCCCAAAATGTCTGTGCACGTCCCTGCACACGCACGTGCACACGTGCACACACACACACACGCACACACACACACACACACACACACACACACAGTGTGCTCCTCCTAATAAACACATTTGAAAAGTGGGGGGGACACAAACAGGATTTTGAAAGGTGGGGGGGACATGTCCCCCCTGTCCCCAGTGGAAATTACGCCCATGATGGTAGTAACAATGATATGTTGCTGTTACTGTATCTGATTACTACACTGGACCGATGTGTGGTTGTGTGACTCCATGAAGAGTACATCTTTAATGACTTTATTAGCCTGTATTCAAGGTTTTAGTGTATGATACTTAAAGTACGAAAAGTAAAAAATACTCATTACTCACTATGCAAAATCGATAATCTGAATATTATATATATATTGTCTGTAAATAAAGATGTTTTATGTTTTGATGTGGAGTAAAAAGCATGATATTTACCTCCAAAATGTTGTTGAGTAGAAGTAACCTTGTAAAAAACATAAGGTGGGGAAACCCAGAGAAAAAATGCTTATTGTAACAAATGGCAATATTGGCAGAAAAGGGTGCATTTTCAAATTAACCCGGTTGACTTTGTATATTAAGAACTTGTAAGAGTGTTTTTTTTCATTAGTCTTTAAAATGTTAAACAAATAAAAAAACTGATCTTTAGTCATTTAAATGAAACTATGAAATACCAGGTACATGCTGATTCCAGACACCTAAAATTGGGATGTGTGTGTTTGTGTGTGGGGTTGAGAAAATAAAGACAAGACGCCGGTCCATCCACATGACCAAGACTTTACTTCACAGCTCAGTGCCCATCAACCCCGTACAACACAACATGGGCTCCAACATCCAGCAAACCTTTGCACTGTCAGCAGAATCCAAGCAGGTATAATTTCCTCTCATGGTTAACCCTGTTTTTCTCATGCGTAAAAAACGGGCATAGTGCCAACACATTGGAACAGAAGGTTTAATTAAAGACTTGAAATGTACACTTTGCTTGGCAAGATAAAAAATAAAGATGTCTTTATGGGAAATGATTCTATTATATACAATTCAGAGCATAAATAAAAATAAAAACATCCAGAAAATAGAATGATTAAAGCATGCCCATTGTCACACCATGAGGAGGAGGCGAGCGGCCGAGCTATTTATTTTGTGTTCACATCAAACTCTTCTCTTTATCCAAGATCATAATGAGTACAGGATATATTTAGGAATCTATAATCACATTAACATTATTTAGGCATTCA
This sequence comes from Gymnodraco acuticeps, assembly GCF_902827175.1. Taxonomy (NCBI): domain Eukaryota; kingdom Metazoa; phylum Chordata; class Actinopteri; order Perciformes; family Bathydraconidae; genus Gymnodraco; species Gymnodraco acuticeps. The sequence continues at coordinate 244,754 of NW_022990548.1, forward strand.
AACCAGTCCAATTTGGTCTCTTTTTTTGCCAGTTTACCCCAATAGGAAGGGAAGCACTATATCAAATAGTTTAAGGGTACACATTTTCGTTTTCCGTCTACAGATTGAATGTATTTGTGATATACTTCACCATGCAATGTGAACCAAGCTGGGTACTGTCAATAGAAGAGTAGTATAGCCGTGGACAAGCTGGGAGTACTGTGTAAATGAAGAGTTTCTGAAACTGGTCCTGTTGGAAGCAATGATTCCCAGCTCCAGAAACCAGTTAAATCAGGGTTTTGAACAAGGGAGCAGAAGACATATCCATAGCACCATGGCAGCCACGCTCCTGTACAACAGTTAGTGAATATTACTGGAAGCCCATGAAGATAGTTCAGTAAGCTGTCCTTGGGAAAAAAACAAGTGTACTTTTAAATGAAATGAAGTGATCGTAGCATCACAGTTTAATATGGAATCAGGTGAGAACCTTTGAGGCGTTGCTTGTCCGAAGACTGATTATACACAAACATGTTTCAGCTGTGAGTCTCTTTGTATTATCTAGCAGGCGCCACCTTCTCCCTGGCGTTCAGCTTCCCCTTGGTGGTTGGTTTCGGCCTGGTTCTGGCGGGCACGGTGCCGGAGGAGGAGGTCTGTCCGGTGGTGTCCTGCGAGGCGCTGCGCCGCATGGTGGTTGTAGTCCTGGGCGGGAGCACGGGGACGGTCGGGGCTCGAACCGAGAGGGGCTGCCTGGACGGACAAACTCTCTGAGGGGACGGGCTGTCAGTCCTGCAGTGGTTTGAGCTAAGGCTGCGTCGGGTGCCGAACAGGACTCGAAGCGGCATCCGAGGGCTGCCTGAGGTTCCTGCAGACGGACGGGGACACAAGGAGGACGACCTGGGCGACATGGGTTTAGATTTCCGTTGAGTGCTGAGAGTGCTTAGTCCAATTTTCTGATTCCTGTGGAGATACAGTAAGAGAACATTGAACAGGGTATTTCATTAAGGTGTATTCAGATTCAGATCACTTGACCTATTACTATGACTATTGTCCATTCAATTGACATATAATGGAAATGTGTCTTTGGCACTGGAAATAGGATAAAATAAACCTCTAACAATACAACATACAATTCATGCACACAAAAAGAGGTACAATTGCATCTCAAAGTGACTAAGTGTCTGTCTTAATAAAAGTGCAGAGTGGTTTGTTCTTCCACTGGCTTGGGTCCATTAAAAATATCAGTTGTATTAAAAACTATTAATTTACAATACATTACTACTGGCCAACTTGAGATTTTGTTCCTTACAACCTACAGAAAAATGTAATCAAAACTTGTATCAACTAAGAGGGAAGACCAGAATCATACCCGTTAGTGAAGGACGCTGCTCCTTTGATAGAGCTGGAGTCTGGTAGGGAGAGAGGAGAAGGAGCAGCGAGGCCAACAGCTGACGGCCTCTTTATGGGGGTAACAGGTCTGGGGATCCTGCTCCTGCACTCCTTGGAGCCTTGCTCTTCAGTCGTTTTGAGACGGGAGCTCCTCTTGGACTCGTCCGAGGTATGCGTGTCTTCCTCTGAGCCGGCGGTGGACAGAGTCTCCGAAACCCTCCGACGCTCATCGTCCCCGGAGGACAAGGACGAGGACGTCCCGGATAGCATCCTCCTCCTCATCCAGCGACCCTGTTGCTTCTGGACCAGAATTCGGGCTAAGTCCAGCTGCCGGGCTCTCTGCTGCAGCCGAGCCCGAGCTGAGAGGGAGGAGGACTGCTCTGAGCCTGAGTCCTCTTCCGATACAAGTATTGGGATTCGGCTTCGGATTCTGGGTTTTGTGGCGGGCGGGAGTTCTGATCCGGTTGACGGAAGCTTGGCATCGTCTTCACTGGACAATGGCTGTTTCTGAGGCTCCTGTGGTAGATCTGCAAGAGATAGAGACATGGCTTCTGGGACCGGTTCCAAAGACTGGGCCGGGATTGTCAACGGACCATTATCAGTGTTGCGTTGTTTGTCAACCGGTGCAGATTGTTCTGGCACAGCCTCATCCAGAAGCTCTTCTGTCATAGGTGCTCCCTCTTGCTCATCCTCTATGGCCGATGCCTTCATGATAGCCAAGACTTCCCGGTCACTTTCCTTGGAAGAGTGACCATTGGAAGACATGACATTGAGGTGTGATGTCTCTGCAATATGGATGAAAGTGCGCTCGACTTTGGTGAAGGGCGGCGATGCAGGAGCGATGGGAGTGGAAGGCCTTAAGTCTGACCTGAGAGCAGGCGACAAGCGTCCGGTCTCGGAGGGTTCGGGCTGAATCGCCTCCCCGACAATGAGGCGGTCGGCACTGAGAGCACACGGTGTGGCCAGCTCTCCCTCCAGAGCATGATCACACCCAGAGGGAGACTTACGAGTGTCTCCGGGAGAGAAGAGGACCAGGGTTTTGGAAGCGTCCTCCATGTCAGGGTCAGCATCGGCGGCCGAAGCGTGCTCCCTTTGGCCCCTCTGGTCCTCGGCCATAAGTGTCGAAGGCGCGGCATCCTGGCTTCGCTCAGTGCTCTTCTGACTGGCCTCGCTGTTCGACTCACTCTTTGTGACGTCGTCATCCTTTGGCCCAGGAGTTTCTTCGACTTCCTCTTCTGGCGTGGCAAAGCTCCGGCGCTGAGGCAAAGTACCGGTGAGAATAACGGTGAGGAAGTCTGCCCTCTTGACCTGGAGCTGAGGAAGGATGTGGAAATGCTCCTTCTCGTCGTTCTGGCTCTTCGTCCGATAGTCTGGGGAAGTCGGAGATGGGATGCTCTGCTCCGTGGGTGACAACACCTGGAAACAAAACAACAACATTCTTTATTAAAACTTAATCTAGTAAAAACAACACATCATGTTGGAGAGAGATCACTCATGAATTCCTAACACCTTTAAGCAGCTTAAAGTCATGTGTTACCAGTGAAACCATATGAGTTGTGTAATAAAAACATGCTTCCAAATGTGTGCACAATCACACACACAATGTCTTAGCACATCTGTAGGCTAGGAGCAATGACTCAGGAAGACTAGACCAATATATTCAACCAAAAAAACACTGCCTCTGCACTCTCTCTGCTAATAGGGGACATAGATTGGGGATAGCTAGGTTAACAAAGGATATGAATGTTGGTCATTTGGAAAACAAAGGGGATGGCACACCCCTTACATCTCTGTTTGTTTTGTTAACAACAGTGTGTTGAGGTCAGAAAATCACAGAGTCGTGCAATGACCAACCGCATGCTAGTTAGCTTGCTAGCTCTTAGCTCGCCATGCAGTGAGGGAGAGAACGACGACGTCCCATGCTGGGATTCAAATCAGAATCCCAGCATTGTCATTCATTTGTTGCTACTTCTTCTTCTATTAGTACACACATTAATTTATTTTGATGTCACAATCATTAAGCAAATAAAAGTGTGTAGCAATCTTCCTTGCTAACTGTTATTTTCCATGTAAGAAAGACAGCAACAATGATGTATTTCCCCCCAAAACCATTTTAATGTCATTTTGGTTGTACACAAGCTTTTCAAGATTGTCTAGATTACATACATTGATATAAAAGGCACAAAAAAATGCATTGCAGAGTTTATCATTAGACAGCACGCAGTCTGATAACAGGTGATTTTCAAGTGTTTCCCTTCATAAAGATTTAACATACAGCCTGTACATACATACTAAACCCCGCTAATTATCATGCTATTAGAGATTAACTGCAAACCTAATTACTTTCTACATTTCTGTATATATGTACACAGTTATCATTTGGATTTACAAAAAGTTTAAAATACATGCTTTACCTGTAAATTATACAAGCAGAACTGTACAATCATACAGTAAAGTGATAGAAAAGAAACGCCTATATGTACTGTACAAGTGAAAGACACTCACGGATCATCACACTGAAAACACTGTGAGCTCTTCAGTCCACTTTAACACAACAACAGAAACTCTGCTGTTATTGCAAAAACTTTAAAAGAAACATTCAGATATTTGTTTTGTTTTTGTCGTTCAAAGGGTCACATAAACCCAGCGAACTACTGGATGGATTGCTAACTAGCTTGATAGCTAGCTCCCTGTACAGGTAGTAGCTAGGCTAGCAGTTTCCCCCTGCTTCCAGTCTTTGTGCTAAGCTAGGCTAAACACATTCTGAATATCCGGAAATAACTACTTATTTCAGACTGAGTAGGATTTATTAAAATATCTGAATGTTCCTTTGAGAATCAACTATTAGTGACACACAAGTTTCATACTGATCTTATAAACAAACGGTTGAACGCGTTGAACTAAACATGGAGACGAGCTTTCACCTCTAAAGACGCAATGTGGTTGTGTTCTCTCTATAGACACATATCTGTACAATATCACCCTGTTATTCCATAAAGATCAGAACTATCATATCAAATATGCAATAAAATGGATGTGTACGAGGAGCAAAATACAGTGTGTGATTCATGAGGTATAAATGTTTTGTGGCTGACTCGATCCACACTCATCCATGCTTAGTTTTCAGGAGAGTCTCCGGACATAAAGGCTTCAAAATCACAGAGTTGTTCATGTGATGAAAATGTTTTTTAGCATTTGATAAAACATTCAAAATGTTGATTTTTAAGGGGCTAATTCATAGTTTGACCACGGAGCATTACTACTGTTGTCGATCACATCTAAACTCTACTAAATATCAGGAATTTGGTAATCAAGTTAGAGTTTAATAATTGATTTAGCTTGAATCAACTGATACCAAATAAACATATATTTTTCACATTGTAACATAAGGATAAGTGGACACGACTTTCCAAACAAGATTACATTTGACGTGTTCTTTCAGCCATAAAAGGCATATTTTTCGTTAATTTATTTAAACTTTGCACTCCTTAAAATTATTAATAGGTGTCCTTATACAAGAGAATGCTAAATATTTAACAGCAGTTTGACAGCCTTTAGGAACACTTTTCTTAAAGAGTGTACTACTAGCTTTAAGTATTTTTGACTTGCACTACACAGGTTTGTTCTGAGATATTTATTAATCAGAGTTTTTCTGTTGCAAAGTTTAACCTTTTTAATGGATTGTTATCCTGCAAAGATGCTAGGCCAACAGGCCAGAATCTAGCTCTCCAAAATGTGCATACTTTAAACGGTGTATTATTTAAGGAAGATATTTAAAGTTCACATTGGTTGTAAAACTGTGTCTCTGCAGTGAAGTTGTAGAATCTGATCCCATTAAGAATTATGTTAAAATCAGCAAAAATGTGAAGTAAAATGTGTTTTTACATTTTATGGGTAGACTCAAACGGCCACATATTGAGAGGAGTCCAAGATGTTTCAGCAGCATCATGCAGCATGACTTCCTCCACTAACAATATATGTAAATGTTCACATCTCACAGCATAGTTAAAGATGTGATGATAAGAAAAGGCTCTTGCTGCTAGTCAGCTCCGGACTCCACAGCTCCGATCCGTGAGTATCTCCTTTAGTAGCGGTGTGAATTATTTACAAAAAAAATCACAGACGTTTTTCAGTCAGAGGTGTATATTCACTGGGTTTTAGTTGTAATTACAATACAGTGTTGTTTTTAGTCATTTTACAGTCAGAGGTGAGTGTCGTACAAACAGTAGATCTCATGCAAAGAGTGGTGACAGTCGGTAAACAGTCTCTTGGTACGACACACCGTCTTTAACGCTGTAGATCTTTTTTTATTAAAGTGTATCGTCAGCATAAGCACACTCAAAGCCTTCTGTTTCTAACTGAATGTGGCACTGCGCTCATTGTGACACAGGACAAAACATTGACATGTATCAGTGACAATCTTGTACGGTAGGTGAATCATTTTGCAGACGTGCAAAATAAAGTTAGCAGCTAGTCCACTTCATACATTCTCTAAGTGGTTGTACTGTAACGATATGCTAAATATAAAACAGGCAGGACATCCTGAACTCAGCATGAAGCAGCATTAAATCAAACTCAAGTTTCTCCCCATCAGACCGGAGCCTCGGCACAGAGGGACATGCTCAGGCTGAGCAAATGTAAATGCCTCAAGCTCAATGAAACAGCAAGTGGTGCATATTTACTTAATGTAGCCCTTAAACACATTGAGAAAGCAACCGA